>NC_043974.1:39907262-40002607 GCF_902148855.1 Sphaeramia orbicularis | reverse complement strand
ATCTGAATGTTTTTTGCACGAAATTAAGCATCTGAATATTTTTTGCAGTGAAATTAAGCATCTGAATGTTTTCGCTGAAATTAAGTATCTGAATATTTTTTGCCCAAAATTAAGTATCTAATATTTTTTTTCACTGAAATTAAGTATCTGAACATTTTTAGCTCTGAAATTAAATATCTGAATATTTATTTTCACTGAAATTAAGTATCTGAATTTTTTTTTTGCACTGAAATTATGTATCTGAATATTATTTTTTCACTTAAATTAAGTATCCTGAATATTTTTTGCACTGAAATTAAGTATCTGAATATTTTTTTTCACTGAAATGAACTATCTGAATATTTTTTGCACTGAAATTAAGTATCAGAATGTTTTTGCACGAAATTAAGCATCTGAAATTTTTTCACTGAAATTAAGTGTCTGAATATTTTTTTCACCAAAATTAAGTATCTGAATTTTTTATGCACTGAAATTAAGTATCTGAATATTTTTTTCACTGAAATTAAGTATCTGAATTATTTTTGCACTGAAATTAAGTATCTGAATTTTTTTTTTTCACCGAAATTAAGTATCTGAATTTTTTTTCCACCGAAATTAAGTATCTGAATATTTTTTCACTGAAATTAAGTATCTGAATTTTTTATGCTCTGAAATTAAGTATCTGAGTATTTTTTTCAATGAAATTAAGTATCTGAATATTTTTTTGCACCAAAATTAAGTATCTGAATATTTTTTGCACCAAAATTAAGTATCTGAATTTTTTTTTCACTGAAATTAAGTATCTGAATATTATTTTTCACTGAAATTAAGTATCTGAATATTGTTTTTCACTGATATTAAGCATCTGAATATTTTTTTCAGTGAAATTAAGTATCTGAATTTTTATGCTCTTAAATTAAGTATCTGATTTTTTTTTTTCACTGAAATTAAGTGTCTGAATTTTTTTTTTTCACTGAAATTAAGTATCTGAATAATTTTTTCACTGAAATTAAGTATCTGAATATTTTTTTGCACCCAATTAACTATCTGAATATTTTTTGCACTGAAATTAAGTATCTGAATTTTTTTTTTCACTGAAATTAAGTATCTGAATATTTTCACTAAAATTAAGCATCTGAATATTTTTGCACTGAAATTAAGTATCTGAATATTTTTTTCACTGAAATTAAGTATCTGAATTTTTTTGCACGAAATTAAGCATCTGAATATTTTTGCAGTGAAATTAAGCATCTGAATGTTTTTTTTCGCTGAAATTAAGTATCTGAATATTTTTTTGCACCAAATTAAGTATCATAATTTTTTTTCACTGAAATTAAGTATCTGAACATTTTTAGCTCTGAAATTAAATATCTGAATATTTATTTTCACTGAAATTAAGTATCTGAATTTTTTTTTTGCACTGAAATTATGTATCTGAATATTATTTTTTCACTTAAATTAAGTATCTGAATATTTTTTGCACTGAAATTAAGTATTAATTTTTTTTTTCACTGAAATTAGTATCTGAATATTTTTTGCACTGAAATTAAGTATCTGAATATTTTTCACTCAAATTAAGTATCTGAATATTTTTTCACGAATTAAGTATCTGAATGTTTTTTTCACTGAAATTAAGTATCTGAATTTTTTTTTCCACTGAAATTAAGTATCGGAATGTTTTTTTCACTGAAATTAACTTTCAGAATATTTTTTTTGCACTGAAATTAAGTATCTGAATATTTTTGCACTGAAATTAAGTATCTGAATATTTGTTTCACTGAAATTAAGTATCTGATATTTTTTGCACTGAAATTAAGTATCTGAATATTTTTCGCACTGAAATTAAGAATCTAAATAATTTTTTCCATTGAAATTGAGTATCTGATTTTTTTTTTTTCACTGAAATTAAGTATCTGAATTTTTTTGCACTGAAATTAAGTATCAGAATGTTATTTTTCTCTGAATTTAACTATGTTCATAAATTTAGAAAAAAAAAAATTCAGATGCAAAAAATTCAGATCACACATCCACACTGACCGTCTGCATTGGCATCACATGACCAACCTAACATAACTTGATTGGCTGGCTGTCATTTCGACTTGAGATACAATCGATTGCTTATCCTCGTGTCCTGGATGTGTGATCTGAATTTTTTGCATCTAATTTTTGCTTCTGAATTTTTAGCATCTGAATTTTTTTTATTCTAAATTTATGAACATAGTTGAATTCAGAGACAGAAAAAAAATTCAGATATTTAATTTCAGTGCAAAAAAAAAAAAATTCAGATACTAAATTTCGGTCCTAAAAAATCCAGTGCTAGAAATTCAACAGCATTCATAATTCAAAATCTGATGAAACAGATTTACTTCCACAGAAACTGGCCATAACACTCCTGTTTGTCACCGCTCTCCTACCATCATTCACTCTTTTGCGAGGTCTAAAGGGCAGGGTGCGTTTCACTATGTAAGATACGTAGGTTCATGAGTAGTATGTACACGTGACCACAGACAACATACTACACAGACTCATGGACTGTGGCTCAAGTCCACCCAAGGACACACATTTTCAGATGGGATTCTTCCTTCTTAAGCCCACCCCTTTTGTAAATGTAATTTTCCAACACTCATCTGTTTTTAGTTACACTTTACATATACTCTGTGACTGATTCAAGTGAAGTCGAATGTGTCTTTGTTTAACCCATAAAGACCCAACATCCACTGGCAACCAAAGGAAGTATTAAGTATCTGAATTTTTTTTGCACTGAATTTAAGTATCTGAATTTTTTTTGCACTGAAATTAAGTACCTGAATTTTTTTTTGCACTGAAATTCTGAATTTTTTTTCCACTGAAATTATCTGAATTTTTTTTGCACTTAAATTAAGTACCTGAATTTTTTTTTTTTTTTTTTGCACTGAATTTAAGTATCTGAATTTTTTTTCTACTGAAATTATCTGATTTTTTGCACTTAAATTAAGTACCTGAATTTTTTTTGCACTGAAATTCTGAATTTTTTTTGCACTTAAATTAAGTACCTGAATTTTTTATTTTTGCACTGAACTTAAGTATCTGAATTTTTTTTTGCACTTAAATTAAGTATCTGAAGTTTTTTTTGCACTGAAATTAAGTATCAGAATTTTTTTTGCACTGAATTAAGTATCTGAATATTTTTTTGCACCAAAATTAAGTATCTGAATATTTTTTTGCAATGAAATTAAGTATCTGAATATATTTTTTTTTCACTGAAATTAAGTATCTGAATATTTTTTGCACCAAAATTAAGTATCTGAATATTTTTTTCACTGAAATTAAGTATCTGAATATTTTTTTCACTGAACTTAAGTTTCTGAATTTTTTATGCTATGAAATTAAGTATCTGAATTTTTTTTTTTCACTGAAATTAAGTGTCTGAATATTTTTTTCACTGAAATTAAGTATGTGAATATTTTTTTGCACCAAAATTAAGTATCTGAATATTTTTTTGCACTGAAATTAAGTATCTGAATTTGTTTTTTCACTGAAATTAAGTATCTGAATAATTTTTTTCACTGAAATTAAGTATCTGAATAATTTTTTTCACTGAAATTAAGTATCTGAATAATTTTTTTCACTGAAATTAAGTATCTGAATATTTTTTTGCACTGACATTAAGTATCTGAATAATTTTTTTCACTGAAATTAAGTATCTGAATATTTTTTGCACTGAAATTAAGTATCTGAATATTTTTTGCACTGAAATTAAGTATTTGAATATTTTTTTCCACTGAAATTGAGTATCTGAATTTTTTTTTTGTCGCTGAAATTAAGTATCTGAATTTTTTTTGCACTGAATTAAGTATCGGAATGTTATTTGTCTCTGAATTCAATTATGTTCATAAATTTAGAATAAAAAAAAAATCAGATGCAAAAAATTCAGATCACACATCCACACTGACCGTCTGCATTGGCATCACATGACCAACCTAACATAACTTGATTGGCTGGTTTTCATTTCGACTTGAGATACAATCGATTGGTTTTCCTTCGTGTCCTGGATGTGTGATCTGAATTTTTTGTATCTAAATTATTTGCTTCTGAGTTTTTGCATCTGAATTTTTTTTATTCTAAATTTATGAACATAGTTGAATTCAGAGACAGAAAAAAAAATTCAGATATTTAATTTCAGTGCAAAAAAAAAAAAAAATTCAGATACTAAATTTCGGTCCTAAAAAATCCAGTGCTAGAAATTCAACAGCATTCATAATTCAAAATCTGATGAAACAGATTTACTTCCACAGAAACTGGCCATAACACTCCTGTTTGTCACCGCTCTCCTACCATCATTCACTTCTTTTGCGAGGTCTAAAGGGCAGGGTGTGCGTTTCACTATGTAAAGATACGTAGGTTCATGAGTAGTATGTACACGTGACCACAGACAACATACATACACAGACTCATGGACTGTGGCTCAAGTCCACCCAAGGACACACATTTTCAGATGGGATTCTTCCTTCTTAAGCCCACCCCTTTTGTAAATGTAATTTTCCAACACTCATCTGTTTTTAGTTACACTTTACATATACTCTGTGACTGATTCAAGTGAAGTCGAATGTGTCTTTGTTTAACCCATAAAGACCCAAACATCCACTGGCAACCAAAGGAAGTATTAAGTATCCTGAATTTTTTGCACTGAAATATTTAATTTTTTGCTACTTAAATTAAGTATCTGAATTTTTTTTTTGCACTGAACTTAAGTATCTGAATTTTTTTGCACTGAACTTAAGTATCTGGATTTTTTTTGCACTAAATTAAGTATCTGAATTTTTTTTGCACTGAATTATCTGAATTTTTTTTTGCACTTAAATTATCTGAATTTTTTTTTGCACTTAAATTAAGTATCTGAAATTTTTTTTGCACTTAAATTAAGTATCTGAATTTTTTTGTCTCTGAATTCAACTATGTTCATAAATTTAGAATACAAAAAAATTCAGATGCAGAAAATTCAGATCACACGTCCAGGTCAGCATCGGCATCACATGACCAACCTAACATACCTTGATTGGCTGGCAGTCGTTTGGACTTGAGATAGAATCCATTGTTTATCCTTGGTGTCCCGGATGTGTGATCTGATATTATTTTTTGCATCTAAATTTTTTGCATCTGAATTCTAAGGGCCGGACCGGACCCTTTGGCGGGCCGGATATGGACCCCAGGCCGCATGTTTGACACCCGTGGGTGAAGACCATCAGCTAAATATTTGACATTTCATCACATAAATACAGCATTTAATAAGAAATGAGCACAGAACATGCATTGTCCTCTGATTTATTTTGCAGGATTGTCGTAATCATCGGTGTTTATAAAACATAACTATTCAGTTCATCAATACAGTCTAGATGCAGGTCAACAGGCAACAAGGCACATGCTATTACAAAAGAAACAGATCGTCAGAGGTCATTCCCAAACCTACTTATCATCATATGCTATCACTTTCACTGCATTCATGTCTTTCTAGAACCTTTAGAATGACTTTCACTGCTGCTGTTTATGGGTGTAGTCCAGTAATCATTCAGATCTGGGATCACTCACAGGTCCGGTTTAAAATAATCAGACATAGACGGTACTGACAGCAGCTCCAGAGAAACACTTCCAAGTAAACATGAATCTGAACCGACTGAAATGATGTAGTGCTTTGAATGTGCAACATCTGCTGCAACCAAAATTAGATTTTATAACTGATTTTTCATTGTCCGACTATAACCGGACACTTGAAAATAGTCGCTTTTCCATTGACCCTCAAATTGTGTGAATATAACCTGCGCATAAATATTTGCCTGATGGAAAAACGACAACTTTGCCAAAGTTTTTGCGCTGGCAAGACGTGGTTTTCAGGCGTAGCACAAATGCTACATTGCACAAAACTGCAATGGAAAGACCTTTTTCCACAACTAGAGTCGCATGAATAAAAAAAGCCGGATGTTGACGGACGTTACAAGTGAAGACGAGTTTTAAAAGAAACATGTGGACATACCAGGAAACCAAATAATTTTTGAATTTAGTACGAGATAGAGGGGTAAAATATAATAATAATAATGAATATATCTGTAAATCAACAACATATTTACGTTCGTCGCCATGTTTATGGAATGACTTCTCATATCATCTCGCGATAATAAATAAACAAATCATCGCATTTGTGATTGAATGGAAAAACGACAACTTCGCCAAAGTTTTTGCACTGGCAAGACGTGGTTTTTCGGGTGTAGTGCAAATGGTATATCGCACAAAACTGCAGTGGAAAGAGCTTTTTCCACAACTAGAGTCACGTGACTAAAAAAAGCCGGATGATGACGGATGTTATAACAAGCGAAGAAGAAGAGTTTTAAAAGAAACGTGTGGACACACCAGGACACCCAATCATTTTTAATTTAGTACAGGATGGAGGGGTAGTATATAATAATAATGAGTATATCTGTAAATCAACACCATATTTATGTTCGTTGCCATGTTTATGGAATGACTTCTCATATCATCTCGCGATAATAAATAAACAAATCATCGCATTTGTGATTGAATGGAAAAACGACAACTTCGCCAAAGTTTTTGCTCTGGCAAGAGATGTTTTTTCAGGCGTAGCGCAAATGGTATATCGCACAAAACTGCAATGGAAAGACATTTTTCCGCAACTAGAGTGGCATGAATAAAAAAAGCCGGATGTTGACAGACGTTATAACAAGCGAAGAAGAAGAGTTTTAAAAGAAACGTGTGGACGTACCAGGAAACCCAATCATTTTTTAATTTAGTACAGGATAGAGGGGTAATATATAATCCTACTATAACGGACGTTCTGTGTGCGATACGTGTCCCGATGTTGCAGCACAGGAGGGCGTACTGGTGCAATACAGCTGTTGCACCACAGGAGGGCGCTATCGTACAATGGCACCACGGGTACAATGCAGCTAGTAATAATAATGATGAATATATCTGTAAATCAACATGATATTTACGTTCATCGCCATGTTTATGGAATGACTTCTTGTGTCATCTGGCGATAGTAAATAAACAAATCATCGCATTTGTGATTTAATGGAAAAATCGACATTACACACTTTTGTTTTTTCCACACTTAATAAATATCGGTAAAGTTTCGTGCAGACGTCCAATGGAAAAGCGACTAATGTTGTAAATCAGGAGCGTTTGCTCTTCAGACCCATCATCTGACAACATTATGATCTACAGGAGTTCTTCTCCAACCACCACAACTCTGTCAAACAACAGAAAATGTGGAAAAGTCTTCAGTCGATCAGATAAAGCAGCACAGGATAGACAGTCTGTCAGGTGGCTCCGGTCCTAGCTCTGGTCTTCTTTCTGAGCTTGTACTGCCTGGTCCTGGTCTGTGGTTCCAGTTGAAGCCAAAGTGGTCTGGTCCCTCTGTGAGGCGTTCAGGGCCAGCTGCATGGCCCAGATGCTCAGCGGCCTCATGTAGGCCAGAGAGCGGTAGATGCTCTTCTCACAGTAGGCCTCAGGAGTCTGGAAGGCCATGCCCAGCTGTTCCCACACAGTCCGGTAACAGCCTTCAGCCGTACGCAGGCCTTCGGTCAACATACCCTGAGGAGGACAACAGCAATACAGTCACAAACAGATAGTCACAGAAAAAATTATTGGAGCATCAAAAGTCATTTTGGTCATAAATGATTCTATGGGTCAGTCTTCATGTTGGCCTGATGGTTTTAGAAATATTTAACTCATGAAAAGTGTTGAAAAAGGCTTATGACTACATTTCTCAACTCCATTCATTTACTTCTGAAAAATAACCGATTTGGACATAAGAGGTTTCTGTCATATCAGTCCCCGGACTTCTACTTGTTTTGTCTGTCTTGTGTGTCGTTTCCTGTTTTATTTTGTTAAGTTTCCCTCATGTGTCTTGTCTGGTGTCTTTACTTCCTTTTTGTGTTCACCTTTTCCCTGATTACCTGACTCCTCCCTGATTGTCTCCACCTGTGTCCGAATTTCTTCCCGCCCTCTTGTGTATTTAAACCCTGTGTTCTCCCCTGTTCATTGCCAGTTCGTTTTCCTCCTTTTGGTGTGTTAACTTACCAGCGTTTTTTGGATCCTGTTTGTTCGCCTGCCTGTTGTGACCCGTTTTGCCCTTTGACCACCGTCTCTGCCTGTCCCTCGTCTGCCTGCTCGTCTGTCTTCGACCTGGTTCGTCTATCACACCTGAGAATTCGCCTGACCCCTGTCTGTTCATCCGCCTCGGTGCCCTATCCTGGTTTCGACCCCTGCCTGGACTATCGGTACGTGAGCCTGCCTATCCCCATGTACGTTTGCCTGAGTGATTGTCCTCCTGTGTATGACCTGGTCTGTCCCCTGACTCTTCTGTGTTTCTTCCTAGTCGGGTTCCCCTCGTGTGCTCCCGACCAGGGCTGTAAAGTGGTTCTCCTGGAATCCGAAACCAAGACGGTTCCCCACCACAGCCACACTGAAGAAAGATCCATTACTTTCCTGTGTGAATTATTAACTCTGACTGTATTCAATAAATCCCCTTTAATTGTATTTCCGTCTGAGGGTCTTGCATCTGGGTCCGGTTCTCGTACCATCAGTCCTAACAGTACGAACTGGCCAGATATGGACCCAGCAGACCTTGACCAGGTCCGGGAGGCAATTCGGGCGCAGGAGCACCGTCTAGGGGGGCACGAGCAGGTGTTACAAACTATCCTCGACAAGATGAACCAGCTCTCTGTCCAGATCGCCCAGTCCTCCCTCACTCAGGTTCAGGTGCCTGCCCAGCCGGCTGAGCCCGTACCTTCTGTTTCGTCCGCACGAGTCCCGGATGAACCTAATATCCCTCCGCCAAATAAGTACTCAGGTAACCCAGAGACTTGCAGAAATTTCTTTACTCAGATTCAGTTAATTATTGAGGCTCAGCCAAGGCGCTTTTCTAATGACTCTGCTAAGATAGCGTACGTGGCTAGTTTATTGGAGGGTCCCCCCCTAAGTTATTTCAATGCCTTATTGGAACAGGAATCCCCAGTGGCCCGCTCCTATTCTAGATTATGTGCTGAACTAAAACGTGTGTATGATCACCCCGTTCGGGGTGAGCAGGCTGCTCTACTGCTTATGAGGCTGAGGCAGGGGGAGCGACCCATCAGACAATATGTGTGTGAGTTCCGTTCTCTGGCGGTTGAGTCCGAGTGGAACGAGAAAGCTCTAATAACTGCTTTTCGGTCGGGTCTCACTCGAGCCATCGGACGTGAGATGGCGCTCCGCCAGGAATTAAGGACCCTGGAGGAGGTCATCGAGGCGGCCATCCAGACCTCCGACCAGATGACCTTCTGGAACGCAGAACCGTCACGGACCCGTCCGTTATCCCAGGCGGCTGAAAGCTATCCGGCGTCAGGACTCCCGTTCCCAGTAACTGAGGCAGGTGACGGGCCTAAGGAGGAGGTCATGCAGCTGGGTCGCACTCGTCTCTCGGCGGAGGAACATCGGCGCCGTCTGGTGGCAGGGCTCTGCCTCTACTGTGGTCAGGATGGGCATCGGGTGGCTAACTGTCCCAGCAAAAACAAGTCAGCCTCAGGTGAGGACAGATTAATTAGCCGAACTGTATGTGTATCCGATTCTTCTCGCCTGCAACCTATGATCCTTCTCAGTTCTGCCTCCCTGTCATTGCAGCACCCCGTGTTAATAGACTCAGGTTCGGACGCCAATCTAATGGACATCAACCTCGCCCTGAAGCTGGGACTCGGTCTGAAGCCCCTTGAAAGACCGCTGGAGGCTAAAGCACTAGATGACCGGTTAATATGTCGGATCACCCAGCGCACTCAACCTGTGACTGTCCGGTTCTCTGATGGTCACTCAGAATCTCTGTCCTTTCATGTATATCAGTCTGAGGCTCATCCCCTTATTTTAGGTTTCCCCTGGCTCCAGCGTCACAATCCCTGTATGGACTGGAGCACAGGGAAGGTCCGGGCATGGGGGGAGGGGTGCGCCTCTTGTTTAGTAGGGGTTATTCAGTCTGAGCCACAATCCCAGTTTCCATTCACCACGGTGGCCTCAGTTCAGTCCTTTAAGGTGGATGAGGCGGATTTCCCGGCTCTCAGTAAAGTACCAGAACAGTATCATGACCTGAAACAGGTATTTAGTAAGACCCGGGCTACATCTCTACCCCCACACAGACCCTACGACTGCGCCATAGACCTCCGTCCTGGAACCTGTCCCCCGAGAGGGAGGTTATACTCCCTGTCGGGCCCTGAGACGGCCGCCATGCAGAAGTATATAGATGAGTCACTGGCCGCAGGGTTGATTAGACCGTCCTCGTCACCTGCAGGAGCAGGGTTTTTCTTTGTAGATAAGAAAGACAAGACTCTGAGACCCTGTATTGATTACAGAGGTCTCAATGAGATTACTGTCCGTAATCGATACCCGTTACCCCTGATGTCATCTGCTTTCGAGCTCCTGCATGGAGCCCGGATTTTTACTAAACTGGACCTCAGGAATGCATATCATCTGGTGAGAATCAGAGAGGGAGATGAATGGAAGACGGCATTTAACACCCCTAGTGGGCATTATGAATATTTGGTGATGCCTTTTGGTTTGACTAATGCTCCTGCTGTCTTTCAGGCCCTAGTTAATGACGTCCTCCGTGAAATGCTTAACCTGTTCGTGTTTGTCTATCTGGATGACATTTTGATTTTCTCCCCCGATGAGAAGTCACATATCCAGCATGTCCGTCAGGTCCTGCAGAAACTGCTCGAAAACCAGCTGTACGTTAAAGCTGAGAAGTGCGAATTCCACCGGTCCTCCGTCTCCTTTCTTGGTTTCATCATCGGCGAGGGGAGTGTCCAGATGGACCCGGAGAAGGTCAGCGCTGTCAGGGACTGGCCCACACCCACATCTCGCAAAGAGGTACAGAGATTTTTGGGTTTTGCTAATTTTTATCGGAAGTTCATTCGGGGTTTCAGCAATGTGGCTGCCCCCTTGCACTGTCTCACCTCCCCTAAGACTGTTTTCAGTTGGAGCCCCGAAGCCGAGGAGGCGTTTGGTCGCCTTAAAACGGCTTTCACGTCAGCACCAATCCTGTCCGTCCCTGATCCGGCCCTGCAGTTTGTGGTGGAGGTGGATGTTTATGTTTACGCATTTGGCAGACGCTTTTTTCCACAGCGACTTACAGGGGAAAACCAATTAAATCACTCAATCAATCAAATTTTATTTATATAGCGCCAGATCACAAAAAAGTTATCTCTTGACATAGAGTTGGTCAAAACCAGACTCTAAGTCAATTCTACAGAAACCCAACAGAATCCTCCAGGAGCAAACACTTGTGACTGGTGACAGTGGCGAGGAAAAACTTCCCTTTAACAGCAGAAACCTGGAGCAGACCCAGACTCCTGGAGGATGGCCGTCTGCCTTGACCAGTTGGGGTTAAAGAGAGAGAGTAGAGAAGGGGAAAAAGAGAGAGCGATAGAGATAGAGACTGGGGGAGAGGGGGAGAAGGGGGGAGTAGGGGGGAGACACATGGAGGCGGTTGAGGATGATGAGGGCAGGGAAGAGGCCGGACCACCGCAGCAGGTCCAGAGATAATCGTGAAAGAATCTGTGGTTGTCCTGGGAAAAACCTTATTAGAATATTTAAAATGGAATGTTTGAAAGTGCTAGGACAGGAGGTGCTCTCGGAAGAGCTGGGTCTTCAGGAGCTTCTTGAAGATAGGCAGGGATGACTCTGTTCTTGTAGCACTTGGTAGAGCGTTCCACCAACGTGGAACGACCCATGAAAAGAGCCTGGATTGTCTTGTACAAGGTCTGGGGACCACCAGACTACGTTCCCCACGATGCTTCTGATGTGGGGGTGGGGGCTGTCATCTCACAAAGATCTCCAAGTGACAATAAGCTCCCCCCATGTGCTTTCCTGTCACGGAGGCTGTCTAAGGCTGACAGGAACTACGACATCGGGAATCGGGAGCTGTTAGCCATCAAGGTGGCGCTAGAGGAATGGAGGCACTGGTTGGAGGGAACGGAGGTCCTGTTCTTGGTTTGGACAGACCATAAGAACCTGGAATATCTGCGCTCCGCCAAGCGTCTAAACTCCAGACAGGCCAGGTGGGCTCTTTTTTTCACTCGTTTTAATTTTTTTCTGTCTTATCGGCCAGGCTCTAAGAATGGCAAACCTGACGCCCTGTCCAGAATGTTTTCTCTTACTGATTCTGTCCTTGAACCTGAAACTATTCTGCCAGATTCCTGTGTGGTGGGGGCTTTTCTGTGGGATATTGAGAGGTCTGTGATGGAGGCCCTTAAAGACTGTGACGTCCCGGAGGGGGTTCCGCCGGACCGGCTGTTTATCCCTGTTTCTCTCCGCCCACAGGTGATTCACTGGGCTCACACCTCCAGGATGACATGCCACCCAGGGGTTCAGCGCACCATGTTTTTCATAAAACAGCGGTTCTGGTGGCCTAGCATGGTAACGGAGGTGGCGGAGTATGTGGCTGCGTGTCCCGTCTGTGCCTCATGTAAATCATCCCACTCAGCTCCAGCCGGTCAGTTGTGTCCTCTACCAGTTCCCAAGAGGCCATGGTCTGACATCTCCCTGGACTTCGTGACTGGACTGCCCCTCTCGGACGGTAATACCACCATACTCACTATTGTGGACAGATTTTCTAAAATGGTCCATTTTGTAGCCATGCCTAAACTCCCTACCGCTAAGGAGACGGCGGAGGCCGTTTTGTACAATGTGTGCAGAATTCATGGTTTTCCTAAAGACGTGGTCTCCGATAGGGGACCGCAGTTTGTCGCCCGCTTCTGGCGGGCTTTTTGTGCCCTCATTGGGGCATCTGTCAGTCTGTCATCTGGATATCATCCTCAGACTAATGGGCAAACGGAACGGGTCAACCAGGTGTTGGAAGCCGGCCTGCGGGTGTTGGCGTCTCAGAACCCGGCCTCGTGGAGCCGCCAGCTGATGTGGGTGGAGGTCGCCCACAATACCCTTCCCTGCGCCTCCTCTGGACTGTCCCCGTTCCATGTGGTCCACGGATATCAGCCGCCCCTGTTTCCTTCTTCCGAGAAGGAGGTCAGCGTTCCGTCGGCCCAGGTCCTCATTAGGCGCTGCACCTCCTGCAGCGCCTCCAAGTCCTCCACTTGGATGCGGGCCAGGCAGGCCCTGTTGAAGTCCGCCGGCTATTATAAGACTATGGCGGACCGCCGCAGGACCCCTGCACCGGCTTATCAGCAGGATCAGCGGGTGTGGCTGTCCACGCGTCATCTGCCATTGAGGGTGGAAAGCCGTAAGCTGACTCCCAGGTTTGTTGGCCCATTTCCCATCTCAAAAGTTATTAACCCTGTTTCTGTCCGCTTAAAGCTGCCAAGAACCATGAAGATCCACCCCACTTTTCATGTCAGTCAAGTCAAACCTGCGAAGGAAAGCCAGCTGGTACCCCCCACCCAGCCTCCACCACCGCCCTGGATCATTGATGGTGAACCAGTTTACTCCGTGCGCCGGCTCCTGGCGGCCCGTCGCCGTGGACGTGGATTCCAGTACCTGGTGGATTGGGAGGGATACGGACCAGAAGAGCGATCCTGGGTCCCTGCGTCCTTCATCCTGGACCCGGACCTCATCAGGGATTTTCATCACTGCCATCCTGAGGTTCCTGGTCCGTCTGGAGCCGTCCCTTGAGGGGGGGGTACTGTCATATCAGTCCCCGGACTTCTACTTGTTTTGTCTGTCTTGTGTGTCGTTTCCTGTTTTATTTTGTTAAGTTTCCCTCATGTGTCTTGTCTGGTGTCTTTACTTCCTTTTTGTGTTCACCTTTTCCCTGATTACCTGACTCCTCCCTGATTGTCTCCACCTGTGTCCAAATTTCTTCCCGCCCTCTTGTGTATTTAAACCCTGTGTTCTCCCCTGTTCATTGCCAGTTCGTTTTCCTCCTTTTGGTGTGTTAACTTACCAGCGTTTTTTGGATCCTGTTTGTTCGCCTGCCTGTTGTGACCCGTTTTGCCCTTTGACCACCGTCTCTGCCTGTCCCTCGTCTGCCTGCTCGTCTGTCTTCGACCTGGTTCGTCTATCACACCTGAGAATTCGCCTGACCCCTGTCTGTTCATCCGCCTCGGTGCCCTATCCTGGTTTCGACCCCTGCCTGGACTATCGGTACGTGAGCCTGCCTATCCCCATGTACGTTTGCCTATGGTGTGGCTTGTGATTATGCTCAGGAGAGATCTACATAATGTTACCAATTCATGCCAGAAAAGATATGTAGTGTATTAAAACTTTAATAAAGATATGTGTAAAAAAACAAAACAACAACGAAAAGAACAACAAAATCCATGTATACAAGAGAACAGCTGTAGAATAGCTGTCCGCTGTAGTGACCAGTGTGCATGAAAGGGTTAAATTAGAGCTGCAAACCGATTAATCGATTAGGTGCTTGAAGAGAATGTAAAAATTCACGATTCGATTAATCAACTCGAATTAATTGAATGGAAACATATTCTATTGCAGTTTTCCTGAATTGAAGCTTCTTTGTGCGTCACAATAAGCGTCCGTGTGAAACACAACAGTGGAACCAATGTTTAACAGCAGAGAAATGAAGAAAACAAAGCTTTGATTCAGGAGAATTGTGGTTGAATGATTTTTTTTGGATCAGTTTGAAGCGATTAATCGGTTGCAGCTCTACTTTAAATCACTGTTTTCACTTTAAATCACTGTGCCCTGAAATGTGTAAATACTGTACACTGACTATACATTTAGTTTTCTACAGATTTTTGAATTAGAAGTGTTTGGTTTACAGTATTACACAGGAAGTTTTTTAGACTAAGTTTTTTAGCATGTTTTCTGAGAGTATATACTAACCTTAATGTCAGTGTTAATCTGGTTACTAACCTTATGCTGTATGCAAAGATCCTGAATACTTACATTTCCCTTGGTATTAATAAAATATCTATCTATCTATCTATCTATCTATCTATCTATCTATCTATCTATGTTCAGAAGTTATTCAACAGTTGACATCAGTAGATGATTTTGGTTGCCAGTGGCTGTTTGGGTCTTTATGGGTTAATCAAAACAAATCCATAATTCCTAATATGATGTAAAATTAAATGGGGAATTGTAATTATATTTAAATATATCTGGATATTTTTGCATTCTTCTGCAATAATCAGTAGACTTCATGGACACTATAATATAAATTACATTTTTCCACCGTGTCATTCTTCCACCCTCACCTTGGTCCAGTCACTGTCCATCCATCATAAGTCTGGTCTGCATATCCAGAGTTCTCAATGAGTCCGTCTCCATCCAGGTCGAACTTCATCTCCGACTCCATCACCGCCTGCCAAACCGAGAACCACAGAGATGAACAGAACATGTTTGTGACAGTGCAACCCAAACAGCAGATATCTTATATTATATTTAACCCATGAAGACCCAAACATCCACTGGTGACCGAAAGCATCTACTGACCTAAACTGTTTAATACTTGTTTATCCACTAATCCTATCAATACATGTAAATAATTTGTGCAAAATACAGTTTGTCATCTTTTCATGGTCATCAGATGTGACCCATTTGGACGTTCAGAGGCTCCGTAGTTACCGTGGAAACACCGCAATCATCTACAACATTGATTCACCAGTAAAACCCATGGAGTTGGATCAATAACAGTGGATAGACACATGTGGTTTATGTTCATTTAATGATATATTTTACTGAAACAATCACTTTTTCTGCAGTTTCTGACATAATGACCCTTAACTTTAATCTGATCTTTAAAGAACATCTACTGTCATACCCGCAGCCAGACGTTAGTCTGGTCTCGTCTGTCTTTTATGTTTTGTTTGTCGTTTCCTGTCTTATTTTGTTAAGTTTCCCCTCATGTGTCTTGTCTGTCGTCTTTACTTCCTGTTCTCTGTTCTCCCTGACCTCTTACCTGATTACCTGTCTCCGCCCTGATTTGCTCCACCTGTGTCTAGTTGTCTTCCCTCCCTTTTGTGTATTTAAACCCTGTCCTTTCCCCTTGTCAGTCGCCAGTTTGTAACTCTAGTAGTTCTTACCAGCGTCTTGACCTCGTTTGTTCGTTTTGTCTGCCTGTTGTGACCCTTTTTGGATTCCTCGGTTTTTTGCCTACTGCCTGCTCCCTGTCGGTTTTTGTCTGCCTCATCTGGTTTCCTGGTTTCGATCTTCTCGCCCTGACTTTCTGGTACGTGAGTATCTGTCTAGCCCATATGTCCTGTTGCCTGAGTGATAGCCTGCCTGTGCATGACCTGTTTCCGTCCCTGACCTCCCTTTGCTTTTCCCCAGTCGGGGAAAATACCCCAAACGCCGCTCGGGGAGACGGGCTGCCGCCCTCGAACCGGAGGACGAATCAGAGGAGGATATCTTCCACCTTTATCCTCAAGATTCTGTCATTATTATTATTCTTTCACCTGTGTGTGAATAATAAATCCTTTGAACCTTATTTTTGTGTCCGAGTTACTGCATTTGGATTCAGTGTTTGTACTAGCCGCATTACAGTACAAACTGGCCATAAAATGAATCCAGCAGAACTCACACAGGTCAAGGAGGCTATCCAGTCCCAGGGGCACAGGCTGGGTGGACATGAGCAGGCTCTCCACACCCTCCTGGATAAAATGAACCAGCTCACTACTCAGGTCGCCCAACTCACCAGTACCCAAGCTGCGGCTGCAGCTGCGTCAGGCGAGAATCGGGCCGCTACCCCGCCAGTTCGAGACTCGGTTGAGCCGAACATTCCGGCGCCATCCAAATATTCTGGTAATCCTGATACCTGTCGTGATTTTTTCACCCAGCTCCAGTTAATTTTTGCTTCCCAGCCCGTTCGATTTGCTAAAGACTCTGTTAAGATTGCCTATGTTGCCAGCCTGTTGGAAGGCCCTCCTTTAAGCTATTTCAACGCCCTTTTTGAGCAAAATTCCCCTGCTGTTCAGTCTTTTTCAACCCTTGTATCAGAACTTAAGAGGGTTTATGACCACCCGGTTCGGAGCCAATTTGCTGGTCATCAGCTCATGAGGCTTAGACAGGGAGATATGACAATCAGGCAGTATGTGAGCGCCTTTCGTTCCCTAGCGGTTGAATCGGGGTGGAACAACCAGGCCCTGATTACCGCTTTTTTGACCGGCCTAAGTCGTTCTGTTGGCCGGGAGATGGCGCTTCGCCAACAGCTGCACTCCTTAGACGACGTCGTCACCGAGGCTATCCGGGTCGCAGATCAAGAGTCTGTGTGGCAGTCAGAAGAACCCGAGGTCCGCACTCCAACTAGCAAGGGACCTGGTCGTGAGGTGGTTCGTTCCCCAGTTGCTGAGTCCAGCGGCAATAAAGAGGAGCCGATGCAACTGGGCCGGGCTCACATCTCGGCTGCAGAACGCCGACGACGTTTGGTTGAAGGCCTCTGTTTATACTGCGGACAAGGAGGGCACAGAGTCAGCAGCTGTGCCTTAAGACCAGATGCTAAGACAGGTGAGGGGTCGCTACTGAGCCGAACTGTTTGTCTGTCCACTGTCACTCGTCCGTTTCCTGTGGTTCTTCTGTGCTCTGATTCTCTGTCTCTCCAGCACCCCTTCCTGATCGATTCCGGTTCCGACGCTAATCTTATGGATCAGAATCTGGTACTTAAGTTGGGACTCAGCTCTACGCCTATCCAGCGTCCACTAGAAGCTCGAGCCCTGGATGATCACGTGATCTGCAGGATAACCCACTGTACTGAGCCGGTCGCTGTGCAGTTTATGGACGGACACACTGAGGACATCAGTTTTCATATTTACAACTCAGACCCTCAACCACTTATCCTGGGTTATCCGTGGTTGCAGAAACACGAACCTTTTATTGATTGGGGCACGGGGGAGGTTTATTCGTGGGGTAAAGAATGTGGAGCTCGTTGCAAGTTTGTTAAGTTACCTGTTTGTCCTCCCAAGATGCCTCAGATCTCCGTGGCCCCGGTTAGTGTTCCTCAGGAGGAGGATAAAGACTTTCCTGCACTAGAAAAGGTTCCTCCATGTTACATGACCTTAAGGAGGTATTCAGTAAATCTAAGGCTACGGCCCTACCTCCTCATCGCCCTTATGACTGTTCTATTGAGTTACGACCTGGTACTTCTCCTCCTAAAGGGAGATTATATTCCCTGTCCGGCCCAGAGAACCTGGCTATGAAGAAGTATATAGACGAGTCCCTGGCAGCTGGGTTAATACGGCCCTCGTCGTCGCCTGCAGGAGCAGGCTTCTTTTTTGTTGATAAGAAGGAGAAGTCTCTAAGACCATGCATAGACTATAGGGGGCTTAACGACATTACAATTCGTAACAGATATCCTTTGCCGCTGATGTCATCAGCATTCGAACTGTTACACGGGGCCAAAATTTTCTCCAAACTAGACCTTCGCAATGCTTACCATTTGGTTAGGATTAGAGAAGGAGATGAGTGGAAGACAGCCTTCAACACCCCCAGTGGCCACTACGAGTACCTGGTAATGCCTTTTGGCCTCACCAACGCCCCTGCTGTCTTCCAGGCCCTTGTAAATGACGTACTCAGGGATATGCTAAATGTGTTTGTGTTTGTATATCTGGACGACATTCTGATTTTTTCCCCAGACGAGGAGTCACACATTCAACATGTTCGCCAGGTGCTTCAAAGGCTACTCGCAAACCAATTATTCGTCAAGGCAGAAAAGTGCGAGTTCCACCAGCCCACGGTTTCTTTTCTGGGATTCATCATTTCTGAGGGAAATGTCCAGATGGACCCTGAGAAGGTTAGTGCGGTGAGGGAGTGGCCTACTCCTGTTTCCCGGAAGGATGTTCAAAGGTTTCTTGGCTTCGCTAACTTTTATAGGAAGTTTATTCGGGGGTTCAGCAGTGTGGCTGCCCCTCTGCATGCTCTCACCTCTTCCAAGTCTGTATTCAGGTGGAGTCCGGAAGCTGAAGAGGCGTTTAACCGCCTAAAGGGGGCGTTCTACACCGCCCCTGTCCTGTCCGTCCCTGATCCAGCTCTGCAGTTTGTGGTGGAAGTCGATGCCTCTGATTTGGGAGTGGGGGCTGTCATATCTCAACGCTCCCCTGCGGACAATAGGCTCCACCCCTGCGCCTACCTGTCAAGGAGACTGTCTCCAGCTGAGAGGAATTATGACATTGGTAATCGTGAGCTGTTGGCCATCAAGGTGGCGTTGGAAGAATGGCGGCATTGGCTGGAGGGGACGGATGTGCCGTTTCTCATCTGGACTGATCATAAGAACCTCGAATACCTCCGATCGGCTAAGCGCCTCAACTCCCGTCAGGCCAGGTGGGCTCTATTTTTCACTCGCTTCAATTTCACCCTTTCCTACCGTCCTGGCTCCAAGAATGGGAAGCCGGACGCTCTCTCCAGAGTCTTCTCTCCTGACACATCTGTTTCTGAACCTGAAACTATTCTACCCAGTTCCTGTATGGTGGGGGCTTTTCAATGGGGTGTTGAAAAATTGGTTATGGAGGCCCTGAATGACTGTGAGATCCCGGATGGCGTACCGCCAGACCGCCTGTTTGTCCCTCCTCACCTCCGCCCCCAGGTGATCCAGTGGGGCCACGCTTCCAAGATGGCGTGCCACCCCGGGGTGAAGAGGACCCTGTTTGTGCTAAAGCAACGTTTTTGGTGGACAGCCATGGAGAAGGACGTCACTGAGTACGTGGCTGCCTGTCCTGTATGTGCTGTCAATAAGACCTCCAATAAGTCTCCCATGGGGGAGCTGCGGCCGTTACCTATCCCCAAAAGGCCCTGGTCGGACATTGCTCTGGACTTCGTGACTGGTTTGCCCTTGTCCAATGGTAACACAGTTGTTCTTTCTGTAGTGGATAGGTTCTCTAAGATGGTGCACTTTATTCCCCTACCTAAGCTCCCTTCAGCTAAGGAAACAGCAGAGGCGCTGTTGACTCATGTTTTTCGCCTTCATGGTTTCCCTAGAGACGTGGTCTCCGATAGGGGGCCCCAGTTCATTGCTAGTTTTTGGAAAGCCTTTCGTTCTCTCGTTGGTGCTTCTGTCAGTTTGTCTTCTGGTTTTCACCCGCAGACCAACGGCCAAACGGAAAGGCTTAATCAGGTCCTGGAGGTGGGTCTCCGTGTGTTGGCTTCTCAGAACCCCGCCTCCTGGAGTCGTCATCTGGTGTGGGTGGAGTTTGCTCACAACTCGCTTCCCAGTGCTTCTTCTGGTCTTTCACCTTTTCACGTGGTGTATGGTTATCAGCCGCCCTTGTTTCCTTCACTGGAGAAGGAAGTGGGCGTGCCTTCGGCCTTGGCTCTAATCCACAGATGCAAGAGGACATTGAGGTTTTCCTTTAAATAGTAGTGTTCCGTTCCAGTGACGTCAGCCCGGTTAGCTCAGTCGGTAGAGAATCAGACTCATAATCTTAAGGTTGCTGGTTCGAGTCCCATGTTGGGCGCAAACATTTGGAGGGAGGTGGGTTGTTCATATTCAAACTTTTACTAAGTGCTGTGAGAAATGCCACATCGGTAGGTATAGCTTTAACAAAACATTACTATAAACAAAGCAGTCGTCCCTGGGTGAGTTCGAACCAGCAACCTTTCAGTTAACAGCCGAACTGCGCCACAGAGAAACACATGCCCATATATGGCCGTACAGAACCCTCATGAAATTACTTCCGGTGCTGCGCAGAACCAATTGAGGTTTTCCTTTAAATAGCAGTGTTCCGTTCCATGTGACGTCAGCCCGGCTAGCTCAGTCGGTAGAGAATCAGACTCATAATCTCGAGGTTGCTGGTTCGAGCCCCACATTACCCGCCAACTTTTTTTTTAAATCCACCTTCTGATACTTTGTTGACACGTGATCCGTGTTTTTGCCCCATTCTCGACACTTTCAGCTCACTTTTTCAGATCAATGTCCTTAAATCTCTGTTGCAGACTGACACAGCTCTGCTCTTCAAATGTCAATCACCCACAGCTCGTGCAGACGGTACGAGGTCACAGGCCCCGCCCACTTTCCTCGGTTTCCATAGCGACAAACACTGGAAACAATTCATCACGTCTCCCACTGGTCTGTGTGCTGCAGCTAATCATCTAGTTCACTGAAAAACTCCGTTTTCGCTCTTTTCATACAATAAAACTCAACTTTACTCTCAGCTTTAACCCTTTCATGCATGAATTACGACAATATTAGTCCACATTTTTTTCTTCAGTCGTTTTAATCCTCTTTAGGTCTCAAAAAAACAATGCAAGTCAAATTGTTTTAGCAATCTATTTTTCATGGAGTTACAAAAATGTCCACTCAGCTGGACACCATGTGTTTAATTTTTCAAGCAAACAAATATTTATTTAAGCCCATCATTAGAAAGTGTAGGGAAGGAAATCTGTTTCATCAGATTTTGAATTAGAAATGCTATTGAATTTTTAGCACTGAATTTTTTTCCCACCAAAATTAAGTATCTGAATATTTTTTTTCACTGAAATTAAGTATCTGAATATTTTTTGCACTGAAATTAAGGATCTGAATATTATTTTTGCACCAAAATTAAGTATCTGAATATTTTTTTGCACCAAAATTAAGTATCTGAATATTTTTTTGCACTGAAATTAAGTATCTGAATTTTTTTTTTCACTGAAATTAAGTATCTGAATATTTTATTTTCACTGAAATTAAGTATCTGATTTTTTTTTTCACTGAAATTAAGTATCTGAATTTTTTTTTTACAATGAAATTAAGTATCTGAATATTTTTTTCACTGAAATTAAGTATCTGAATATTTTTTTCACAGAAATTAAGTATCTGAATTTTTTATGCTCTGAAATTAAGTATCTGAATTTTTCTTTTCACTCAAATTAAGTGTTTGATTTTTTTTTTTTTTCACTTAAATTAAGTATCTGAATTTTTTTTCAATGAAATTAAGTATCTGAATATTTTTTTGCACCAAAATTCAGTATCTGAATAGTTTTTAGCACTGAAATTAAGTATCTGAATTTTTTTTTCACTGAAATTAAGTATCTGAATATTTTTTTGCACTGAAAGTAAGTATCTGAATTTTTTTTTTTTTACCGAAATTAAGTATCTGAATATTTTCACTGAAATTAAGCATCTGAATATTTTTTACACTGAAATTAAGTATCTGAATTGTTTTTTTTTCACTGAAATTAAGTATCTGAATTTTTTTTGCACTGAAATTAAGTATCTGAATTTGATTTTTCACTGAAATTAAGTATCTGAATATTATTTTGTACCAAAATTAAGTATCTGAATATTTTTTTGTACCAAAATTAAGTATCTGAATATTTTTTGCACTGAAATTAAATATCTGAATTTTTTTTCACCAAAATGAAGTATCTGAATATTTTTTTGCACTGAAATTAAGTATCTGAATTTTTTTTTTTTCACTGAAATTAAGTATCTGAATTTTTTTTTTGCACTGAAATTAAGTATCTGAATGTTTTTTGCACGAAATTAAGCATCTGAATATTTTTTGCAGTGAAATTAAGTATTTGAATATGTTTTTGCACTGAAATTAAGTATCTGAATGTTTTTTTTCACTGAAATTAAGTATCTGAATATTTTTTTGCACCAAAATTAAGTATCTGAATATTTTATGCTCTGAAATGAAGTATCTGAATTTTGAACACTTTTGACTGGCAGTGTGTATATTATTTGTGCAGTTGATAACAGCTTTTCTGCTGCTTTCATTCTACTTACACAGTGTAAGTTTAACACACAATAATTTGTCTTGCGATTAAGAAAACATTACTATAAACAAAGCAGTCGTCCCTGGGTGAGTTCGAACCACCAACCTTTCAGTTAACAGCCGAACTGCGCCACAGAGACACACATGCCCATATATGGCCGTACAGAACCCTCATGAAATTACTTCCGGTGCTGCGCAGAACCAATTGAGGTTTTCCTTTAAATAGCAGTGTTCCGTTCCATGTGACGTCAGCCCGGCTAGCTCAGTCGGTAGAGAATCAGACTCATAATCTCAAGGTTGCTGGTTCGAGCCCCACGTCGGGCGAAAACATTTTTTTTTTATCCACCTTCTGATACTTTGTTGACACGTGATCCGTGTTTTTGCCCCATTCTCGAAACTTTCAGCTCACTTTTTCAGATCAATGTCCTTAAATCTCTGTTGCAGACTGACACAGCTCTGCTCTTCAAATGTCAATCACCCACAGCTCGTGCAGACGGTACGAGGTCACAGGCCCCGCCCACTTTCCTCGGTTTCCATAGCGACAAACACTGGAAACAATTCATCACGTCTCCCACTGGTCTGTGTGCTGCAGCTAATCATCTAGTTCACTGAAAAACTCCGTTTTCTCTCTTTTCATACAATAAAACTCAACTTTACTCTCAGCTTTAACCCTTTCATGCATGAATTACGACAATATTAGTCCACATTTTTTTCTTCAGTCATTTTAATCCTCTTTAGGTGTCAAAAAAACAATGCAAGTGAAACTGTTTTAGCAATCTATTTTTCATGGAGTTACAAAAATGTCCACTCAGCTGGACACCATGTGTTTAATTTTTCAAGCAAACAAATATTTATTTAAGCCCATCATTAGAAAGTGTATGGAAGGAAATCTGTTTCATCAGATTTTGAATTAGAAATGCTATTGAATTTTTAGCACTGAATTTTTTTCCCACCAAAATTAAGTATCTGAATATTTTTTTTCAATGAAATTAAGTATCTGAATATTTTTTGCACTGAAATTAAGTATCTGAATATTATTTTTGCACCAAAATTAAGTATCTGAATATTTTTTTGCACCAAAATTAAGTATCTGAATATTTTTTTGCACTGAAATTAAGTATCTGAATATTTTATTTTCACTGAAATTAAGTATCTGATTTTTTTTTTTTCACTGAAATTAAGTATCTGAATTTTTTTTTTGCAATGAAATTAAGTATCTGAATATTTTTTTCACTGAAATTAAGTATCTGAATTTTTTATGCTCTGAAATTAAGTATCTGAATTTTTCTTTTCACTCAAATTAAGTGTTTGATTTTTTTTTTTTTTCACTTAAATTAAGTATCTGAATTTTTTTTCACTGAAATTAAGTATCTGAATATTTTTTTGCACCAAAATTCAGTATCTGAATATTTTTTTGCACTGAAAGTAAGTATCTGAATTTTTTTTTTTTTACCGAAATTAAGTATCTGAATATTTTCACTGAAATTAAGCATCTGAATATTTTTTACACTGAAATTAAGTATCTGAATATTTTTTTCACTGAAATTAGGTATCTGAATTTTTTTTTTCACTGAAATTAAGTATCTGAATATTTTTTTGCACCAAAATTAAGTATCTGAATTTTTTTTTTTCACTGAAATTAAGTATCTGAGTATTTTTTTGCACCAAAATGAAGTATCTGAATATTTTTTTTGTACTGAAATTAAGTATCTAAATTTTTTTTTTCACCGAAATTAAGTATCTGAATATTTTCACTGAAATTAAGCATCTGAATATTTTTTGCACTGAAATTAAGTATCTGAATTTTTTATGCTCTGAAAATAAGTATCTGAATTTTTTTTTCCACTCAAATTAAGTGTCTGATTTTTTTTGTTTCACTGAAATTAAGTATCTGAATATTTTTTTGCACTGAAATTAAGTATCTGAATATTTTTTTTCACTGAAATTAAGTATTTGAATGTTTTTTGCACGAAATTAAGCATCTGAATATTTTTTTGCACTGAAATTAAGTATCTGAATTTTTTTTTTTTACTGAAATTAAGTATCTGAATTGTTTTTTTTCACTGAAATTAAGTATCTGAATTTTTTTTGCACTGAAATTAAGTATCTGAATATTTTTTTGCACTGAAATTAAGTATCTGAATTTGATTTTTCACTGAAATTAAGTATCTGAATATTTTTTTGTACCAAAATTAAGTATCTGAATATTTTTTGCACTGAAATTAAGTATCTGAATTTTTTTTCACCAAAATGAAGTATCTGAATATTTTTTTGCACTGAAATTAAGTATCTGAATTTTTTTTTTTTCACTGAAATTAAGTATCTGAATTTTTTTTTTGCACTTAAATTAAGTATCTGAATGTTTTTTGCACGAAATTAAGCATCTGAATATTTTTTGCAGTGAAATTAAGTATTTGAATATGTTTTTGCACTGAAATTAAGTATCTGAATGTTTTTTTTTCACTGAAATTAAGTATCTGAATATTTTTTTGCACCAAAATTAAGTATCTGAATATTTTATTTTCACTGAAATTAAGCATCTGAATGTTTTTTGCACTGAAATTAAGTATCTGAATATTTTTTTGCACTGAAATTAAGTATCTGAAAATTTTTTTGCACCAAAATTAAGTATCTGAATATTTTTTTGCACTGAAATTAAGTATCTGAATTCTTTTTTTTTTTTTCACTGAAATTAAGTATCTGAATATTTTTTGCACTGAAATTAAGTATATGAATTTTTTATGCTCTGAAATTAAGTATCTGAATTTTATTGTTCACTCAAATTAAGTGTCTGAATTTTTTTTTTCACTGAAATTAAGTATCTGAATATTTTTTTCACTGAAATTAAGTATCTGAATATTTTTTTGCACCAAAATTAAGTATCTGAATATTTTTTTGCACCAAAATTAAGTATCTGAATATTTTTTTTTCACTGAAATTAAGTATCTGAATTTTTTTTTTCACTGAAATTAAGTATCTGAATATTTTTTTCACTGAACTTAAGTATCTGAATGTTTTTTGCACGAAATTAAGCATCTGAATTTTTTTTGCACTGAAATTAAGTATTTGAATATTTTTTTGCACTGAAATTAAGTATCTGAATTTTTTTTTTTCACTGAAATTAAGTATCTGAATTTTTTTTGCACTGAAATTAAGTATCTGAATATTTTTTTCACTGAAATTAAGTATCGGAATATTTTTTTCACTGAAATTAAGTATCTGAATTTTTTATGCTCTTAAATTAAGTATCTGATTTTTTTTTTTCACTGAAATTAAGTGTCTGAATTTTTTTTTCACTGAAATTAAGTATCTGAATATTTTTTTCACTGAATTTAAGTATCTGAATATTTTTTTGCACCCAAATTAAATATCTGAATATTTTTTTGCACTGAAATTAAGTATCTGAATTTTTTTTTTTTTCACTGAAATTAAGTATTTGAATATTTTTTTCACTGAAATTAAGTATCTGAATTTTTTTTTCACTGAAATTTAGTATCTGTATTTTTTTTTTTCACTCAAATTAAGTTTCTGATTTTTTTTTTTTTCACTGAAATTAAGTATCTGAATATTTTATTTTCACTGAAATTATGCATCTGAATTTTTTATGCTCTGAAATTATGTATCCCACTTTCCTCTGTTGAAATTAAGTATCTGAATTTTTTTTTTCACTGCAATTAAGTATCTGAATTTTTTTTACATTGAAATTAAGTATCTTATTTTTTTTTTCCACCAAAATTAATTATCTGAATATTTTTTTATACCAAAATTAAGTATCTGAATATTTTTTGCACTGAAATTAAGTATCTGAATTTTTTTTTTTTCACTGAAATTAAGTATCTGAATTTTTTTTTTGCACTTAAATTAAGTATCTGAATGTTTTTTGCACGAAATAAAGCATCTGAATATTTTTTGCAGTGAAATTAAGTATTTGAATATGTTTTTGCACTGAAATTAAGTATCTGAATGTTTTTTTTCACTGAAATTAAGTATCTGAATATTTTTTTGCACCAAAATTAAGTATCTGAATATTTTATTTTCACTGAAATTAAGCATCTGAATGTTTTTTGCACTGAAATTAAGTATCTGAATATTTTTTTGCACTGAAATTAAGTAAGAAAAAAATATTTTTTTCACTGAAATTAAGTATCGGAATATTTTTTTCACTGAAATTAAGTATCTGAATTTTTTATGCTCTTAAATTAGAGCTCTGCTCTTCAAATGTCAATCACCCACAGCTCGTGCAGACGGTACGACGTCACAGGCCCCGCCCACTTTCCTCGGTTTCCATAGCGACAAACACTGGAAACAATTCATCACGTCTCCCACTGGTCTGTGTGCTGCAGCTAATCATCTAGTTCACTGAAAAACTCCGTTTTCTCTCTTTTCATACAATAAAACTCAACTTTACTCTCAGCTTTAACCCTTTCATGCATGAATTACGACAATATTAGTCCACATTTTTTTCTTCAGTCATTTTAATCCTCTTTAGGTCTCAAAAAAACAATGCAAGTCAAATTGTTTTAGCAATCTATTTTTCATGGAGTTACAAAAATGGCCACTCAGCTGGACACCATGTGTTTAATTTTTCAAGCAAACAAATATTTATTTAAGCCCATCATTAGAAAGTGTATGGAAGGAAATCTGTTTCATCCGATTTTGAATTAGAAATGCTATTGAATTTTTAGCACTGAATTTTTTTTCCACCAAAATTAAGTATCTGAATTTTTTTTTTCACTGAAATTAAGTATCTGAATATTTTTTTGCACTGAAATTAAGTATCTGAATATTTTTTTGCACTGAAATTAAGTATCTGAATATTTTTTTCACTGAAATTAAGTATCTGAATATTTTTTTGCACCAAAATTAAGTATCTGAATATTTTTTTTCACTGAAATTAAGTATCTGAATATTTTTTTGCACTGAAATTAAGTATCTTAATTTTTTTTTTTTTTCACTGAAATTAAGTATCTGAATTTTTTTTTTTCACTGAAATTAAGTATCTGAATATTTTTTTGCACTGAAATTAAGTATCTGAATTTTTTTTTTTTCACTGAAACTAAGTATCTGAATTTTTTTTTTTCACTGAAATTAAGTACATGTATTTTTTATGCTCTGAAATTAAGTATCTGAATTTTTTTTTTTCACTGAAATTAAGTATCTGAATATTTTTTTCACTGAAAATAAGTATCTGAATTTTTTATGCTCTGAAATTAAGTGTCTGAATTTTTTTTTTCCACTGAAATTAAGTATCAGAATGTTTTTTTCACTGAAATTAACTTTCAGAATATTTTTTTTGCACTGAAATTAAGTATCTGAATATTTTTTGCACTGAAATTAAGTATCGGAATGTTATTTGTCTCTGAATTCAACTATGTTCATAAATTTAGAATAAAAAAAAATTCAGATGCAAAAAATTCAGATCACACATCCACACTGAACGTCTGCATTGGCATCACATGACCAACCTAACATAACTTGATTGGCTGGCTGTCATTTCGACTTGAGATACAATCAATTGCTTTTCCTTCGTGTCCTGGATGTGTGATCTGAATTTTTTGCATCTAAATTTTTTGCTTCTGAATTTTTAGCATCTGAATTTTTTTATTCTAAATTTATGAACATAGTTGAATTCAGAGACAGAAAAAAAAATTCAGATATTTAATTTCAGTGCAAAAAAAAAAAAAAAATTCAGTTACTAAATTTCGGTCCTAAAAAAATCCAGTGCTAGAAATTCAACAGCATTCATAATTCAAAATCTGATGAAACAGATTTACTTCCACAGAAACTGGCCATAACACTCCTGTTTGTCACCGCTCTCCTACCATCATTCACTCTTTTGCGAGGTCTAAAGGGCAGGTGTGCGTTTCACTATGTAAAGATACGTAGGTTCATGAGTAGTATGTACACGTGACCACAGACAACATACATACACAGACTCATGGACTGTGGCTCAAGTCCACCCAAGGACACACATTTTCAGATGGGATTCTTCCTTCTTAAGCCCACCCCTTTTGTAAATGTAATTTTCCAACACTCATCTGTTTTTAGTTACACTTTACATATACTCTGTGACTGATTCAAGTGAAGTCGAATGTGTCTTTGTTTAACCCATAAAGACCCAAACATCCACTGGCAACCAAAGGAAGTATTAAGTATCTGAATTTTTTTTGCACTTAAATTAAGTACCTGAATTTTTTTTTTTTTTTTTGCACTGAATTTAAGTATCTGAATTTTTTTTCCACTGAAATTATCTGAATTTTTTTTGCACTTAAATTAAGTATCTGAATTTTTTTGCACTGAAATGAAATATCTGAATTTTTTTTCTACTGAAATTATCTGAATGTTTTTTGTACTTAAATTAAGTATCTGAATTTTTTTTGCACTGAAATTAAGTATCTGAATATTTTTTCCACTGAAATTATCTGAATTTTTTTCCCACTGAAATTATCTGAATTTTTTTTGCACTTAAATTAAGTATCTGAATTTTTTGCACTGAAATGAAGTATCTGAATTTTTTTTCCACTGAAATTATCTGAATGTTTTTTGCACTTAAATTAAGTATGTGAATTTTTTTGCACTGAACTTAAGTATCTGGATTTTTTTTTTGCACTGAAATTAAGTATCTGAATTTTTTTTCCACTGACATTATCTGAATTTTTTTTGCACTTAAATTATCTGAAGTTTTTTTTCACTGAAATTAAGTATCTGAATTTTTTTTTTGCACTTAAATTAAGTATCTGAATTTTTTTTTTGCACTTAAATTAAGTATCTGAAATTTTTTTTGCACTTAAATTAAGTATCTGAATTTTTTTGTCTCTGAATTCAACTATGTTCATAAATTTAGAATACAAAAAAATTCAGATGCAGAAAATTCAGATCACACGTCCAGGTCAGCATCGGCATCACATGACCAACCTAACATACCTTGATTGGCTGGCTGTCGTTTGGACTTGAGATAGAATCCATTGTTTATCCTTGGTGTCCCGGATGTGTGATCTGAATTTTTTGCATCTAAATTTTTTGCATCTGAATTCTAAGGGCCGGACCGGACCCTTTGGCGGGCCGGATTTGGCCCCGGGCCGCATGTTTGACACCTTTGGGTGAAGACCATCAGCTAAATATTTGACATTTCATCACATAAATACAGCATTTAATAAGAAATGAGCACAGAACATGCATTGTCCTCTGATTTATTTTGCAGGATTGTCGTAATCATCGGTGTTTATAAAACATAACTATTCAGTTCATCAATACAGTCTAGATGCAGGTCAACAGGCAACAAGGCACATGCTATTACAAAAGAAACAGATCGTCAGAGGTCATTCCCAAACCTACTTATCATCATATGCTATCACTTTCACTGCATTCATGTCTTTCTAGAACCTTTAGAATGACTTTCACTGCTGCTGTTTATGGGTGTAGTCCAGTAATCATTCAGATCTGGGATCACTCACAGGTCCGGTTTAAAATAATCAGACATAGACGGTACTGACAGCAGCTCCAGAGAAACACTTCCAAGTAAACATGAATCTGAACCGACTGAAATGATGTAGTGCTTTGAATGTGCAACATCTGCTGCAACCAAAATTAGATTTTATAACTGATTTTTCATTGTCCGACTATAACCGGACACTTGAAAATAGTCGCTTTTCCATTGACCCTCAAATTGTGTGAATATAACCTGCGCATAAATATTTGCCTGATGGAAAAACGACAACTTTGCCAAAGTTTTTGCGCTGGCAAGACGTGGTTTTTCAGGCGTAGCACAAATGCTACATTGCACAAAACTGCAATGGAAAGACCTTTTTCCACAACTAGAGTCGCATGAATAAAAAAAGCCGGATGTTGACGGACGTTACAAGTGAAGACGAGTTTTAAAAGAAACATGTGGACATACCAGGAAACCAAATAATTTTTTAATTTAGTACGAGATAGAGGGGTAAAATATAATAATAATAATGAATATATCTGTAAATCAACACCATATTTACGTTCGTCGCCATGTTTATGGAATGACTTCTCATGTCATCTTGCGATAATAAATAAACAAATCATCGCATTTGTGATTGAATGGAAAAACGACAACTTCGCCAAAGTTTTTGCACTGGCAAGACGTGGTTTTTCGGGTGTAGCGCAAATGGTATATCGCACAAAACTGCAATGGAAAGACATTTTTCCGCAACTAGAGTGGCATGAATAAAAAAAGCCGGATGTTGACAGACGTTATAACAAGCGAAGAAGAAGAGTTTTAAAAGAAACATGTGGACGTACCAGGAAACCCAATCATTTTTTAATTTAGTACAGGATAGAGGGGTAATATATAATCCTACTATAACGGACGTTCTGTGTGCGATACGTGTCCCGATGTTGCAGCACAGGAGGGCGTACTGGTGCAATACAGCTGTTGCACCACAGGAGGGCGCTATCGTACAATGGCACCACGGGTACAATGCAGCTAGTAATAATAATAATGAATATATCTGTAAATCAACATGATATTTACGTTCATCGCCATGTTTATGGAATGACTTCTTGTGTCATCTGGCGATAATAAATAAACAAATCATCGCATTCGTGATTGAATGGAAAAACGACAACTTCGCCAAAGTTTTTGCACTGGCAAGACGTGGTTTTTCGGGTGTAGCGCAAATGGTATATCGCACAAAACTGCAGTGGAAAGAGCTTTTTCCACAACTAGAGTCACGTGACTAAAAAAAGCCGGATGATGACGGATGTTATAACAAGCGAAGAAGAAGAGTTTTAAAAGAAACGTGTGGACACACCAGGACACCCAATCATTTTTTAATTTAGTACAGGATGGAGGGGTAGTATATAATAATAATGAGTATATCTGTAAATCAACACCATATTTATGTTTGTGTCCATGTTTATGGAATGACTTCTCATGTCATCTCGCGATAATAAATAAACAAATCATCGCATTTGTGATTGAATGAAAAAAAGACAACTTCGCCAAAGTTTTTGCTCTGGCAAGAGATGTTTTTTCAGGCGTAGCGCAAATGGTATATCGCACAAAACTGCAATGGAAAGACCTTTTTCCGCAACTAGAGTGGCATGAATAAAAAAAGCCGGATGTTGACAGACGTTATAACAAGCGAAGAAGAAGAGTTTTAAAAGAAACATGTGGACGTACCAGGAAACCCAATCATTTTTTAATTTAGTACAGGACAGAGGGGTAATATATAATCCTACTATAACGGACGTTCTGTGTGCGATACGTGTCCCGATGTTGCAGCACAGGAGGGCGTACTGGTGCAATACAGCTGTTGCACCACAGGAGGGCGCTATCGTACAATGGCACCACGGGTACAATGCAGCTAGTAATAATAATAATGAATATATCTGTAAATCAACACGATATTTACGTTCATCGCCATGTTTATGGAATGACTTCTTGTGTCATCTGGCGATAATAAATAAACAAATCATCGCATTTGTGATTGAATGGAAAAATCGACATTACACACTTTTGTTTTTTCCACACTTAATAAATATCGGTAAAGTTTCGTGCAGACGTCCAATGGAAAAGCGACTAATGTTGTAAATCAGGAGCGTTTGCTCTTCAGACCCATCATCTGACAACATTATGATCTACAGGAGTTCTTCTCCAACCACCACAACTCTGTCAAACAACAGAAAATGTGGAAAAGTCTTCAGTCGATCAGATAAAGCAGCACAGGATAGACAGTCTGTCAGGTGGCTCCGGTCCTAGCTCTGGTCTTCTTTCTGAGCTTGTACTGCCTGGTCCTGGTCTGTGGTTCCAGTTGAAGCCAAAGTGGTCTGGTCCCTCTGTGAGGCGTTCAGGGCCAGCTGCATGGCCCAGATGCTCAGCGGCCTCATGTAGGCCAGAGAGCGGTAGATGCTCTTCTCACAGTAGGCCTCAGGAGTCTGGAAGGCCATGCCCAGCTGTTCCCACACAGTCCGGTAACAGCCTTCAGCCGTACGCAGGCCTTCGGTCAACATACCCTGAGGAGGACAACAGCAATACAGTCACAAACAGATAGTCACAGAAAAAATTATTGGAGCATCAAAAGTCATTTTGGTCATAAAATGATTCTATGGGTCAGTCTTCATGTTGGCCTGATGGTTTTAGAAATATTTAACTCATGAAAAGTGTTGAAAAAGGCTTATGACTACATTTCTCAACTCCATTCATTTACTTCTGAAAAATAACCGATTTGGACATAAGAGGTTTCTGTCATATCAGTCCCCGGACTTCTACTTGTTTTGTCTGTCTTGTGTGTCGTTTCCTGTTTTATTTTGTTAAGTTTCCCTCATGTGTCTTGTCTGGTGTCTTTACTTCCTTTTTGTGTTCACCTTTTCCCTGATTACCTGACTCCTCCCTGATTGTCTCCACCTGTGTCCGAATTTCTTCCCGCCCTCTTGTGTATTTAAACCCTGTGTTCTCCCCTGTTCATTGCCAGTTCGTTTTCCTCCTTTTGGTGTGTTAACTTACCAGCGTTTTTTGGATCCTGTTTGTTCGCCTGCCTGTTGTGACCCGTTTTGCCCTTTGACCACCGTCTCTGCCTGTCCCTCGTCTGCCTGCTCGTCTGTCTTCGACCTGGTTCGTCTATCACACCTGAGAATTCGCCTGACCCCTGTCTGTTCATCCGCCTCGGTGCCCTATCCTGGTTTCGACCCCTGCCTGGACTATCGGTACGTGAGCCTGCCTATCCCCATGTACGTTTGCCTATGGTGTGGCTTGTGATTATGCTCAGGAGAGATCTACATAATGTTACCAATTCATGCCAGAAAAGATATGTAGTGTATTAAAACTTTAATAAAGATATATGTAAAAAAAACAAAACAACAACAACGAAAAGAACAACAAAATCCATGTATACAAGAGAACAGCTGTAGAATAGCTGTCCGCTGTAGTGACCAGTGTGCATGAAAGGGTTAAATTAGAGCTGCAACCGATTAATCGATTAGGTGCTTGAAGCGAATGCAAAAATTCACGATTCGATTAATCAACTCGAATTAATTGAAGGGAAACATATTCTATTGCAGTTTTCCTGAATTGAAGCTTCTTTGTGCGTCACAATAAGCGTCCGTGTGAAACACGACAGTGGAACCAATGTTTAACAGCAGAGAAATGAAGGAAACAAAGCTTTGATTCAGGAGAATTGTGGTTGAATGATTTTTTTTGGATCAGTTTGAAGCGATTAATCGGTTGCAGCTCTACTTTAAATCACTGTTTTCACTTTAAATCACTGTGCCCTGAAATGTGTAAATACTGTACACTGACTATACATTTAGTTTTCTACAGATTTTTGAATTAGAAGTGTTTGGTTTACAGTATTACACAGGAAGTTTTTTAGACTAAGTTTTTTAGCATGTTTTCTGAGAGTATATACTAACCTTAATGTCAGTGTTAATCTGGTTACTAACCTTATGCTGTATGCAAAGATCCTGAATACTTACATTTCCCTTGGTATTAATAAAATATCTATCTATTTATCTATCCATCTATCTATCTATCTATGTTCAGAAGTTATTCAACAGTTGACATCAGTAGATGATTTTGGTTGCCAGTGGCTGTTTGGGTCTTTATGGGTTAATCAAAACAAATCCATAATTCCTAATATGATGTAAAATTAAATGGGGAATTGTAATTATATTTAAATATATCTGGATATTTTTGCATTCTTCTGCAATAATCAGTAGACTTCATGGACACTATAATATAAATTACATTTTTCCACCGTGTCATTCTTCCACCCTCACCTTGGTCCAGTCACTGTCCATCCATCATAAGTCTGGTCTGCATATCCAGAGTTCTCAATGAGTCCGTCTCCATCCAGGTCGAACTTCATCTCCGACTCCATCACCGCCTGCCAAACCGAGAACCACAGAGATGAACAGAACATGTTTGTGACAGTGCAACCCAAACAGCAGATATCTTATATTATATTTAACCCATGAAGACCCAAACATCCACTGGTGACCGAAAGCATCTACTGACCTAAACTGTTTAATACTTGTTTATCCACTAATCCTATCAATACATGTAAATAATTTGTGCAAAATACAGTTTGTCATCTTTTCATGGTCATCAGATGTGACCCATTTGGACGTTCAGAGGCTCCGTAGTTACCGTGGAAACACCGCAATCATCTACAACATTGATTCACCAGTAAAACCCATGGAGTTGGATCAATAACAGTGGATAGACACACGTGGTTTATGTTCATTTAATGATATATTTTACTGAAACAATCACTTTTTCTGCAGTTTCTGACATAATGACCCTTAACTTTAATCTGATCTTTAAAGAACATCTACATGATCAATAAATTAAATATAGGAAAATACATCCTTTGCACTGAAAAAAAAAAAAAAACGCAAAATGCAGCGAATAATATTATAATAAATAGTGATAAATCACTTAAGAAAAATTAAATATAGAAAAAAATATATTTTGGAACAGCTATAAAAGTAGCACTGGGTCTTTATGGGTTAAGGCTGGACAGGATCTACAATGTACCGCATGTATCACAACTCTTCATAGAATTTTTTTTTATGATGGCGGCATATTAAGACATCCCTCTTAAGAGTTAGTGGTTCATCTTAAATAGATCAAGAATGAAGGTAAATCTGGATTATAGTGAGCCTTAGATCACAGATTATTGTAGTGTTTGTGTTGCATAAATACTACTACTACTACTACTACTAATAATCAAAATAATAATGATAATGATACTACTACTACTACTATTATTAATAATAATAATAATAATAATAATAATAATAATAATAATAATAATAATAATAATAATAATAATAATAATAATGGTAATACTACTACTACTAGTACTACTACTACTAATAATAATAATAATAATAATAATAATAATAATAATAATACTACTAGTACTACTACTACTAATAATAATGATACTACTACTACTACTACTACTACTACTACTACTACTACTACTACTACTACTACTACTACTACTACTACTACTACTACTACTAATAATAATAATAATAATAATAATAATAATAATAATAATAATAATAATAATAATAATAATAATAATAATAATAATAATAATAATAATAATAATAATAATAATAATGATACTACTACTACTACTACTACTACTAATAATAATAATAATAATAATAATAATAATAATAATAATAATAATAATAATAATAATAATAATAATGGTAATACTACTACTACTAGTAATAATAATAATAATAATAATAATAATAATAATAATAATGGTAATACTACTACTACTAGTACTAATAATAATAATAATAATAATAATAATAATGGTAATACTACTACTACTAGTACTAATAATAATAATAATAATGATACTACTACTACTACTACTACTACTAATAATAATAATAATAATAATGATACTACTACTACTAATAATAATGATACTACTACTACTACTACTACTACTGCTAATAATAATAATAATAATAATATTAATAATGATACTACTACTACTACTACTACTAGTACTAGTACTAATAATAATAATAATAATAATAATAATAATAATAATAATAATAATAATAATAATAATAATGATACTACTACTACTAATAATAATAATGATACTACTACTACTACTGCTAATAATAATAACAATAATAATAATAATGATACTACTACTACTACTATTAATAATAATAATAATAATAATAATAATAATAATAATAATAATAATAATAATAATAATAATAATAATAATAATAATAATAATGGTAATACTACTACTACTACTACTACTAGTACTAATAATAATAATAAAAATAATAATAATGACACTACTACTACTACTACTACTACTACTACTACTACTAATAATAATAATAATAATAATAATAATAATAATAATAATAATAATAATAATAATGATACTACTACTACTAATAATAATAATAATGACACTACTACTACTACTACTACTACTAATAATAATAATAATAATAATGCAATGTCAGTTAGGCTTACAAAGGAAAATGTAAACCACTTTAGAAAATATATCACCACATATATTGTGCTTCTGCCTAAATATTTTGAGAATTTTTGGCAATATCACTCAATCAATCAATCAATCAAATTTCATTTATATAGCACCAAATCATAACAAAAGTTATCTCGTGCCACTTTACATATAGTTGGTCAAAACCAGACTCTCGAGCCAATTTCCAGAAACCCAGCAGAATCCTGCAGCCCTAATGACTCAGCCCATATCTTTTCCATATCAGATACAAATACGTCCTCAGTTACCTGGCAGATTGGCCACATGTCCTGTAAATACTGCCTGTCCTGTGTGAGATGGAAGTCTCTGTAAACCTGCAGGACAAACTTGAGGTTCAGGTCCTTCCAGTCTGCAGTGTCATGGATGAGGTAGGCATTGACCCTCTGCCACGGCTCATCATCTGGGGACAGGGTTATCGTACACAACCACAGTTAGAATAATGTCAGGATTCATCAGTCATGCCCAAGAGCATTACTGTGTGATGACAACATAACATGTTTTCAATCTGCAATTATCTGTCTCAAGCAACTTTACAAATTGAATCCTATGTTGCATTAAACAGAAATGTTCTATTACGCTGTCGCTACGAGGAAAATAGTAAGCAACCACAAGGTGTAAGGTGTCTGGTTTCTGTATTCATCATATGACTATATTGCGAAACAACCACTTGTATATGCTTTAAATACAGTCACCCATTACGTAGCTAAATTCCGACCAAATTCCTAAATAAAACTGAGTGTATTTCTAAAACATCATGCTATACAAACAACTACAAAAAAACATATCCTATAAAAGACAAATAATAAGGACACATGGCTGGGCACAGAATACCCTCTTCACTAAAACATCCTCGGTAATTTGCTTCCACAACAGCAGGTGGCGCCATCAGTCAGTAAAAATAAATACATAAATAAAAAGCTAGCGTTCTGCCAAAATCAACTCTGCCAAATAATGCAAATTTATTCACAGACATTTTCAGGGTCATTAGCACGTGGCTGGTTTAATTCCATTTGTCAGTATGAATAATTAAATAAATATAAGGTTCAAATAAATTCTTACGAAATATTTGCACTTTTCTGTTTTGTTTTGTAAATACAATCTAGTATAAGATGCCAATGAAATACATAAAAAGCCACATTCTCTGAACTGAATACACATTTCAGCAGAAGCCAAGAATGTTTTCAAAAAGAACAGAATCTTTTAGATTTTAAAACATAACTTGAACTTTGCTAACTGGAAGGGTTAGCTGCTGTTTTTAGGCTGTTCTCTTTTTTTTCTTGAAGTAGATAATTTTTTTCATCTAGTTTATAATTTTTTTAGGCTGTTCTCTTTTTTTTTCTTGTAGTAGATAATTTTTTTCATCTAGTTTATAATTTTTTTAGGCTGTTCTCTTTTTTTTTCTTGTAGTAGATAATTTTTTTCGTCTAGTGGATAATTTTTTTAGGCTGTTCTCTCTCTCTTTTTTTTCTTATACTGGATAATTTTTTTGGGCTGTTCTCTTTTTTTTCTTATACTGGATAATTTTTTTGGGCTGTTCTCTTTTTTTTTTCTTGTAGTAGATAATTTTTTTCGTCTAGTGGATAATTTTTTGGCCTGTTGCACCTCTGGGCCACCGTAGGTTTGGTTTCATACAGTCCTTTTTTTTGGATACTACAGAATATCATACTATTTTAAACTGTAATTGAAATAATATGAAAAAGCAATTATTAGTAGTAGGTCCTTCACTGGGTAAAAACTAATTAAACATTTATTTATCTACATTTCTTTTAATTATCAAAATGATACTATTTAGCAGGTACAAATCTCTGTTCTAACTGTTTTATATGTATATTTTGTAGGTGTATATTCAGTCATTTATGCCTTTTCTGCTACTTTAATTATACTTTCACAGTGTTAGTGTGACACACAATAATTCCCCCTGGGATTAGTAAAGTATTATTATAAATAAACCAGTCGTCCCTGGGTGGGCTCGAACCACCAACCTTTCAGTTATCAGCCGGATGTACTAACCGAATTGCGCCACAGAGACATACACCCCACTTAAGGTTGTATGGAACAGTCATGACAGTATTTCCAGTGTTATACAGTAGTTTATCTACACTGATACTTTTATGTTGTACAGTACACCCTCCTGACTAAGTATAATGATTGTGAACACACTTATGTTCATGGAATTGTTTGTGAATAGAGACCTTATTGCATCACAAACTCCCAGGTTTGTTGTCATCTGGTATTGTGTCCAAACCATAGTACTTCAGTTTAGAATGTACTGAGGGTATACTTTAACACATTAATAGACATATTCCCCAAGAAAGAAATCAAATAATCAAACAATAATTCCTCCTCCATCATAACGTTATTTCCAGTGAACATGTATTTTGAAGGCCCTTCACTGGGTAAAAACCCACTACATTTTTGCACCCTTATTTATTCACATTTCTTTTAATGATCATAAAGATAATATTTATCTGGTACACATTGTACAAACTGCTGCTCTAACTGTATTTAGTAGAGTGTTTGATATGTATATTTTTCTGTGTATGTTTAGACATATACACTACAGGTCAAAAGTTCTAGAACATGGCCCAGGGAAGCCTCTTTTCTTATTCTGAAGTCTCAGCAGTGGCTTTCTGCTGCAACTCGACCCATCAAACCTGCAACTGGAAGTCTTCTGTTCACAGCTGAAACTCAGACTTGCTTCCTACGACCACTATCTTCACTGTGTTTGAAGCTGTTGTCCTGTCAGTCTCCTCTCACTCCAGTTGTTGAATGTCATAAACTTGTCTTCTGGTTCTGTTGTGTCTTTGGCTCTGCCACACCTCTTCTGTCAGCATTTCCTCCAGTTTCTGAGTGCCTTTGGATGGTGAAGGAAACTGGACTTACTGACACCTGGACTTTCTTGGACATTTCTCTGTAGGACAGACCCACATTTTTAAGTGTTCTGATGGTCTGTCTCTTCTATTGTTAATTGCCTTTTCCTCTTTTCCATTTTTATAGTAACACACTACTTTCTGCAGTACAATACTGTTCAAATAATTGTCACAACGGTATGGTACCAAAGTGTGTTCCAACCCTAATCCAACAAAGTGGAAGTGCTGCTGGGTCTTCTTCTTGGTGATTATCCACAGGTGCTCTCTGGAAACTTGTGGTGTGTCTGGTTGTTTAGAGTCAAAAAAAAAAAAAAAAAAATCTGCATTCGCATGCTAGGCACACTGTAGGATTTGTGTAAAAATAAAATGTCTTTATTAATTCATGGCATTTTTTAAAAATACAGTCAACGTGTTGCAACCTCTGGTCTTCATCAGGGCTTTTTTCACTAGTGAGTTGCACACCTTCATACAATCACTTTGATGACCTGAAGGAGGGAGGTGTGAGGGGAAAGAAAAGAGAGAAACAAAAAAAAACATGCATACAGACAAACATATACATTTGCACACATATACACACACGCACACAAATAATAATAATAAAATAAATTAATTAATTTAAAAAAATAAAAAATGAAAAAGAAAAAATAATAATGGAAAAAGTATATAAAAAAATCAACAAAAAACAAAACAAAGAAGTATATTTAAAAAAAAAAAAAAAAAAAAAAAAAAATATATATATATATATATATATATACACAAATACACATTGAGGTTTTCCTTTAAATAATACTGTTCCGTTCCATGTGACGTCAGCCCGGTTAGCTCAGTCGGTAGAGAATCAGACTCATAATCTCAAGGTTGCTGGTTCGAGCCCCACATTGGGCGCAAACATTTGGAGAGAGGTGGGTTGTTCATGTTCAAACTTTTACTAAGTGCTGTGAGAAATGCCACATCGGTAGGTATAGCTTTAACAAAACATTACTATAAACAAAGCAGTCGTCCCTGGGTGAGTTCGAACCACCAACCTTTCAGTTAACAGCCGAACTGCGCCACAGAGACACACATGCCCATATATGGCCGTACAGAACCCTCATGAAATTACTTCCGGTGCTGCGCAGAACCAATTGAGGTTTTCCTTTAAATAGCAGTGTTCCGTTCCATGTGACGTCAGCCCGACTAGCTCAGTCGGTAGAGAATCAGACTCATAATCTCAAGGTTGCTGGTTCGAGCCCCACCTTAGGTGCAAACATTTTTTTTTAATCCACCTTCTGATACTTTGTTGACACGTGATCCGTGTTTTTGCCCCATTCTCGACACTTTCAGCTCACTTTTTCAGATCAATGTCCTTAAATCTCTGTTGCAGACTGACACAGCTCTGCTCTTCAAATGTCAATCACCCACAGCTCGTGCAGACGGTGAAAGGTCACAGGCCCCGCCCACTTTCCTCGGTTTCCATAGCGACAAACACTGGAAACAATTCATCACGTCTCCCACTGGTCTGTGTGCTGCAGCTAATCATCTAGTTCACTGAAAAACTCCGTTTTCTCTCTTTTCATACAATAAAACTCAACTTTACTCTCAGCTTTAACCCTTTCATGCATGAATTACGACAATATTAGTCCACATTTTTTTCTTCAGTCATTTTAATCCTCTTTAGGTCTCAAAAAAACAATAAAAGTCAAATTGTTTTAGCAATCTATTTTTCATGGAGTTACAAAAATGTCCACTCAGCTGGACACCATGTGTTTAATTTTTCAAGCAAACAAATATTTATTTAAGCCCATCATTAGAAAGTGTATGGAAGGAAATCTGTTTCATCAGATTTTGAATTAGAAATGCTATTGAATTTTTAGCACTGAATTTTTTTTCCACCAAAATTAAGTATCTGAATATTTTTTTGCACTGAAATTAAGTATCTGAATTTTTTTTTTCACTGAAATTAAGTATCTGAATTTTTTTATGCACTGAAATTAAGTATCTGAATATTTTTTTTCACTGAAATTAAGTATCTGAATATTTTTTGCACTGAAATTAAGTATCTGAATATTTTCACTGAAATTAAGCATCTGAATATTTTTTACACTGAAATTAAGTATCTGAATATTTTTTTCACTGAAATTAGGTATCTGAATTTTTTTTTTCACTGAAATTAAGTATCTGAATATTTTTTTGCACCAAAATTAAGTATCTGAATTTTTTTTTTCACTGAAATTAAGTATCTGAATATTTTTTTGTACTGAAATTAAGTATCTAAATTTTTTTTTTCACCGAAATTAAGTATCTGAATATTTTCACTGAAATTAAGCATCTGAATATTTTTTGCACTGAAATTAAGTATCTGAATTTTTTATGCTCTGAAAATAAGTATCTGAATTTTTTTTTTCCACTCAAATTAAGTGTCTGATTTTTTTTGTTTCACTGAAATTAAGTATCTGAATATTTTTTTGCACTGAAATTAAGTATCTGAATATTTTTTTTCACTGAAATTAAGTATTTGAATGTTTTTTGCACGAAATTAAGCATCTGAATATTTTTTTTCACTGAAATTAAGTATCTGAATTTTTTTTTTTTACTGAAATTAAGTATCTGAATTGTTTTTTTTTCACTGAAATTAAGTATCTGAATTTTTTTTGCACTGAAATTAAGTATCTGAATATTTTTTTGCACTGAAATTAAGTATCTGAATTTGATTTTTCACTGAAATTAAGTATCTGAATATTATTTTGTACCAAAATTAAGTATCTGAATATTTTTTTGCACTGAAATTAAGTATCTGAATTTGATTTTTCACTGAAATTAAGTATCTGAATATTATTTTGTACCAAAATTAAGTATCTGAATATTTTTTTGTACCAAAATTAAGTATCTGAATATTTTTTGCACTGAAATTAAGTATCTGAATTTTTTTTCACTAAAATGAAGTATCTGAATATTTTTTTGCACTGAAATTAAGTATCTGAATTTTTTTTTTTTCACTGAAATTAAGTATCTGAATTTTTTTTTTGCACTGAAATTAAGTATCTGAATGTTTTTTGCACGAAATTAAGCATCTGAATATTTTTTTCACTGAAATTAAGTATCTGAATATTTTTTGCACTGAAATTAAGTATCTGAATATTTTCACTGAAATTAAGCATCTGAATATTTTTTACACTGAAATTAAGTATCTGAATATTTTTTTCACTGAAATTAGGTATCTGAATTTTTTTTTTCACTGAAATTAAGTATCTGAATATTTTTTTGCACCAAAATTAAGTATCTGAATTTTTTTTTTTCACTGAAATTAAGTATCTGAATATTTTTTTGCACCAAAATGAAGTATCTGAATATTTTTTTGTACTGAAATTAAGTATCTAAATTTTTTTTTTCACCGAAATTAAGTATCTGAATATTTTCACTGAAATTAAGCATCTGAATATTTTTTGCACTGAAATTAAGTATCTGAATTTTTTATGCTCTGAAAATAAGTATCTGAATTTTTTTTTTCCACTCAAATTAAGTGTCTATTTTTTTTGTTTCACTGAAATTAAGTATCTGAATATTTTTTTGCACTGAAATTAAGTATCTGAATATTTTTTTTCACTGAAATTAAGTATTTGAATGTTTTTTGCACGAAATTAAGCATCTGAATATTTTTTTTCACTGAAATTAAGTATCTGAATTTTTTTTTTTTACTGAAATTAAGTATCTGAATTGTTTTTTTTTCACTGAAATTAAGTATCTGAATTTTTTTTGCACTGAAATTAAGTATCTGAATATTTTTTTGCACTGAAATTAAGTATCTGAATTTGATTTTTCACTGAAATTAAGTATCTGAATATTATTTGTACCAAAATTAAGTATCTGAATATTTTTTTGTACCAAAATTAAGTATCTGAATATTTTTTGCACTGAAATTAAGTATCTGAATTTTTTTTCACTAAAATGAAGTATCTGAATATTTTTTTGCACTGAAATTAAGTATCTGAATTTTTTTTTTTTCACTGAAATTAAGTATCTGAATTTTTTTTTTGCACTGAAATTAAGTATCTGAATGTTTTTTGCACGAAATTAAGCATCTGAATATTTTTTGCACTGAAATTAAGTATCTGAATGTTTTTTTTCACTGAAATTAAGTATCTGAATATTTTTTTGCACCAAAATTAAGTATCTGAATATTTTATTTTCACTGAAATTAAGCATCTGAATGTTTTTTGCACTGAAATTAAGTATCTGAATATTTTTTTGCACTGAAATTAAGTATCTGAATATTTTTTTGCACCAAAATTAAGTATCTGAATATTTTTTTTCACTGAAATTAAGTATCTGAATTTTTTTTTTTTACTGAAATTAAGTATCTGAATTGTTTTTTTTCACTGAAATTAAGTATCTGAATTTTTTTTGCACTGAAATTAAGTATCTGAATATTTTTTTGCACTGAAATTAAGTATCTGAATTTGATTTTTCACTGAAATTAAGTATCTGAATATTATTTTGTACCAAAATTAAGTATCTGAATATTTTTTTGCACTGAAATTAAGTATCTGAATTTGATTTTTCACTGAAATTAAGTATCTGAATATTATTTTGTACCAAAATTAAGTATCTGAATATTTTTTTGTACCAAAATTAAGTATCTGAATATTTTTTGCACTGAAATTAAGTATCTGAATTTTTTTTCACTAAAATGAAGTATCTGAATATTTTTTTGCACTGAAATTAAGTATCTGAATTTTTTTTTTTTCACTGAAATTAAGTATCTGAATTTTTTTTTTGCACTGAAATTAAGTATCTGAATGTTTTTTGCACGAAATTAAGCATCTGAATATTTTTTTCACTGAAATTAAGTATCTGAATATTTTTTGCACTGAAATTAAGTATCTGAATATTTTCACTGAAATTAAGCATCTGAATATTTTTTACACTGAAATTAAGTATCTGAATATTTTTTTCACTGAAATTAGGTATCAGAATTTTTTTTTTCACTGAAATTAAGTATCTGAATATTTTTTTGCACCAAAATTAAGTATCTGAATTTTTTTTTTTCACTGAAATTAAGTATCTGAATATTTTTTGGCACCAAAATGAAGTATCTGAATATTTTTTTGTACTGAAATTAAGTATCTAAATTTTTTTTTTCACCGAAATTAAGTATCTGAATATTTTCACTGAAATTAAGCATCTGAATATTTTTTGCACTGAAATTAAGTATCTGAATTTTTTATGCTCTGAAAATAAGTATCTGAATTTTTTTTTTCCACTCAAATTAAGTGTCTATTTTTTTTTGTTTCACTGAAATTAAGTATCTGAATATTTTTTTGCACTGAAATTAAGTATCTGAATATTTTTTTTCACTGAAATTAAGTATTTGAATGTTTTTTGCACGAAATTAAGCATCTGAATATTTTTTTTCACTGAAATTAAGTATCTGAATTTTTTTTTTTTACTGAAATTAAGTATCTGAATTGTTTTTTTTCACTGAAATTAAGTATCTGAATTTTTTTTGCACTGAAATTAAGTATCTGAATATTTTTTTGCACTGAAATTAAGTATCTGAATTTGATTTTTCACTGTAATTAAGTATCTGAATATTATTTTGTACCAAAATTAAGTATCTGAATATTTTTTTGTACCAAAATTAAGTATCTGAATATTTTTTGCACTGAAATTAAGTATCTGAATTTTTTTTCACTAAAATGAAGTATCTGAATATTTTTTTGCACTGAAATTAAGTATCTGAATTTTTTTTTTTTTCACTGAAATTAAGTATCTGAATTTTTTTTTTGCACTGAAATTAAGTATCTGAATGTTTTTTGCACGAAATTAAGCATCTGAATATTTTTTGCACTGAAATTAAGTATCTGAATGTTTTTTTTCACTGAAATTAAGTATCTGAATATTTTTTTGCACCAAAATTAAGTATCTGAATATTTTATTTTCACTGAAATTAAGCATCTGAATGTTTTTTGCACTGAAATTAAGTATCTGAATATTTTTTTGCACTGAAATTAAGTATCTGAATATTTTTTTGCACCAAAATTAAGTATCTGAATATTTTTTTGCACGGAAATTAAGTGTCTGAATTTTTTTTTTTCACTGAAATTAAGTATCTGAATTTTTTTATGCACTGAAATTAAGTATCTGAATATTTTTTTTCACTGAAATTAAGTATCTGAATATTTTTTGCACTGAAATTAAGTATCTGAATATTATTTTTGCACCAAAATTAAGTATCTGAATATTTTTTGCACCAAAATTAAGTATCTGAATATTTTCACTGGAATTAAGCATCTGAATATTTTTTACACTGAAATTAGGTATCTGAATTTTTTTTTTTCACTGAAATTAAGTATCTGAATATTTTTTTGCACCAAATTAAGTATCTGAATTTTTTTTTTTTCACTGAATTTAAGTATCTGAATATTTTTTTTGCACCAAAATGAAGTATCTGAATATTTTTTTGTACTGAAATTAAGTATCTAAATTTTTTTTTCACCGAAATTAAGTATCTGAATATTTTCACTGAAATTAAGCATCTGAATATTTTTTGCACTGAAATTAAGTATCTGAATTTTTTATGCTCTGAAAATAAGTATCTGAATTTTTTTTTTCCACTCAAATTAAGTGTCTGATTTTTTTTGTTTCACTGAAATTAAGTATCTGAATATTTTTTTGAACCAAAATTAAGTATCTGAATATTTTTTTGCACTGAAATTAAGTATCTGAATATTTTTTTTCACTGAAATTAAGTATTTGAATGTTTTTTGCACGAAATTAAGCATCTGAATATTTTTTTTCACTGAAATTAAGTATCTGAATTTTTTTTTTTTACTGAAATTAAGTATCTGAATTGTTTTTTTTTTACTGAAATTAAGTATCTGAATTTTTTTTGCACTGAAATTAAGTATCTGAATATTTTTTTGCACTGAAATTAAGTATCTGAATTTGATTTTTCACTGAAATTAAGTATCTGAATATTATTTTGTACCAAAATTAAGTATCTGAATATTTTTTGCACTGAAATTAAGTATCTGAATTTTTTTTCACCAAAATGAAGTATCTGAATATTTTTTTGCACTGAAATTAAGTATCTGAATTTTTTTTTTTCACTGAAATTAAGTATCTGAATGTTTTTTTTTCACTGAAATTAAGTATCTGAATATTTTTTTGCACCAAAATTAAGTATCTGAATATTTTATTTTCACTGAAATTAAGAATCTGAATTCTTTTTTTTTTTTCACTGAAATTAAGTATCTGAATATTTTTTGCACTGAAATTAAGAATATGAATTTTTTATGCTCTGAAATTAAGTATCTGAATTTTATTGTTCACTCAAATTAAGTGTCTGAATTTTTTTTTTTCACTGAAATTAAGTATCTGAATATTTTTTTCACTGAAATTAAGTATCTGAATATTTTTTTGCACCAAAATTAAGTATCTGAATTTTTTTTTTCACTGAAATTAAGTATCTGAATGTTTTTTGCACGAAATTAAGCATCTGAATTTTTTTTGCACTGAAATTAAGTATTTTAAAATTTTTTTTCACTGAAATTAAGTATCTGAATTTTTTTTTTCACTGAAATTATGTATCTGAATTTTTTTTGCACTGAAATTAAGTATCTGAATTTTTTTTTCACTGAAATTAAGTATCGGAATATTTTTTTCACTGAAATTATGTATCTGAATTTTTTATGCTCTTAAATTAAGTATCTGATTTTTTTTTTTCACTGAAATTAAGTGTCTGAATTTTTTTTTCACTGAAATTAAGTATCTGAATATTTTTTTCACTGAATTTAAGTATCTGAATATTTTTTTGCACCCAAATTAAATATCTGAATATTTTTTTGCACTGAAATTAAGTATCTGATTTTTTTTTTTTTTTCACTGAAATTAAGTATTTGAATATTTTTTTCACTGAAATTAAGTATTTGAATATTTTTTTCACTGAAATTAAGTATCTGAATATTTTTTTGCACCAAAATTAAATATCTGAATTTTTTTTTTCACTGAAATTAAGTATCTGAATATTTTTTTTACACCAAAATTAAGTATCTGAATGTTTTTTGCACTGAAATTAAGTATCTGAATATTTTTTTCACTGAAATTACGTATCTGAATATTTTTTTTCACTGAAATTAAGTATCTGTATTTTTTTTTTTCACTGAAATTAAGTATCTGAATATTTTTTTCACTGAACTTAAGTATCAGAATGTTTTTTGCACGAAATTAAGCATCTGAATTTTTTTTGCACTGAAATTAAGTATTTGAATATTTTTTTGCACTGAAATTAAGTATCTGAATTTTTTTTTTTCACTGAAATTAAGTATCTGAATTTTTTTTTGCACTGAAATTAAGTATCTGAATATTTTTTTCACTGAAATTAAGTATCGGAATATTTTTTTCACTGAAATTAAGTATCTGAATTTTTATGCTCTGAAATTAAGTATCTGAATATTTTTTTCACTGAAATTAAGTATCTGAATATTTTTTTCACTGAACTTAAGTATCTGAATGTTTTTTGCACGAAATTAAGCATCTGAATATTTTTTTGCACTGAAATTAAGTATTTGAATATTTTTTTGCACTGAAATAAAGTATCTGAATTTTTTTTTTTCACTGAAATTATGTATCTGAATTTTTTTTGCACTGAAATTAAGTATCTGAATATTTTTTTCACTGAAATTAAGTATCGGAATATTTTTTTCACTGAAATTATGTATCTGAATTTTTTATGCTCTTAAATTAAGTATCTGATTTTTTTTTTTCACTGAAATTAAGTGTCTGAATTTTTTTTTCACTGAAATTAAGTATCTGAATATTTTTTTCACTGAATTTAAGTATCTGAATATTTTTTTGCACCCAAATTAAATATCTGAATATTTTTTTGCACTGAAATTAAGTATCTGAATTTTTTTTTTTTTCACTGAAATTAAGTATCTGAATATTTTTTTTCACTCAAATTAAGTATCTGAATATTTTTTTGCACCAAAATTAAATATCTGAATTTTTTTTTTCACTGAAATTAAGTATCTGAATATTTTTTTTACACCAAAATTAAGTATCTGAATGTTTTTTGCACTGAAATTAAGTATCTGAATATTTTTTTCACTGAAATTACGTATCTGAATATTTTTTTTCACTGAAATTAAGTATCTGTATTTTTTTTTTTCACTGAAATTAAGTATCTGAATATTTTTTTCACTGAACTTAAGTATCAGAATGTTTTTTGCACGAAATTAAGCATCTGAATTTTTTTTGCACTGAAATTAAGTATTTGAATATTTTTTTGCACTGAAATTAAGTATCTGAATTTTTTTTTTTCACTGAAATTAAGTATCTGAATTTTTTTTGCACTGAAATTAAGTATCTGAATATTTTTTTCACTGAAATTAAGTATCGGAATATTTTTTTCACTGAAATTAAGTATCTGAATTTTTATGCTCTGAAATTAAGTATCTGAATATTTTTTTCACTGAAATTAAGTATCTGAATATTTTTTTGCACCAAAATTAAGTATCTGAATATTTTTTTGCACCAAAATTAAGTATCTGAATTTTTTTTTTCACTGAAATAATGCATCTGAATTTTTTATGCTCTGAAATTATGTATCTGAATTTTTTTTTTTTCACCGAAATTAAGCATCTGAATATTTTTTGCACTGAAATTATGTATCTGAATTTTTTTTTTTTCACCGAAATTAAGTATCTGGATATTTTTTTCACTGAAATTAAGTATCTGAATTTTTTTTTTCACTGCAATTAAGTATCTGAATTTTTTTTTTCACTGAAATTAAGTATCTGAATTTTTTTTACATTGAAATTAAGTATCTTATTTTTTTTTCCACCAAAATTAATTATCTGAATATTTTTTTACACCAAAATTAAGTATCTGAATATTTTTTTTCACTGAAATTAAGTATCTGAATTTTGTTTTTTCACTGAAATTAAGTATCTGAATTTTTTTTTTCACTCAAATTAAGTATCTGAATATTTTTTTGCACCAAAATTAAATATCTGAATAGTTTTTAGCACTGAAATTAAGTATCTGAATTTTTTTTTTCACTGAAATTAAGTATCTGAATATTTTTTTTACACCAAAATTAAGTATCTGAATGTTTTTTGCACTGAAATTAAGTATCTGAATATTTTTTTCACTGAAATTAAGTATCTGAATATTTTTTTTCACTGAAATTAAGTATCTGTATTTTTTTTTCACTGAAATTAAGTATCTGAATATTTTTTTCACTGAACTTAAGTATCAGAATGTTTTTTGCACGAAATTAAGCATCTGAATTTTTTTTGCACTGAAATTAAGTATTTGAATATTTTTTTGCACTGAAATTAAGTATCTGAATTTTTTTTTTTCACTGAAATTAAGTATCTGAATTTTTTTTGCACTGAAATTAAGTATCTGAATATTTTTTTCACTGAAATTAAGTATCGGAATATTTTTTTCACTGAAATTAAGTATCTGAATTTTTATGCTCTGAAATTAAGTATCTGAATATTTTTTTCACTGAAATTAAGTATCTGAATATTTTTTTCACTGAACTTAAGTATCTGAATGTTTTTTGCACGAAATTAAGCATCTGAATTTTTTTTGCACTGAAATTAAGTATTTGAATATTTTTTTGCACTGAAATAAAGTATCTGAATTTTTTTTTTCACTGAAATTATGTATCTGAATTTTTTTTGCACTGAAATTAAGTATCTGAATATTTTTTTCACTGAAATTAAGTATCGGAATATTTTTTTCACTGAAATTATGTATCTGAATTTTTTATGCTCTTAAATTAAGTATCTGATTTTTTTTTTTCACTGAAATTAAGTGTCTGAATTTTTTTTTCACTGAAATTAAGTATCTGAATATTTTTTTCACTGAATTTAAGTATCTGAATATTTTTTTGCACCCAAATTAAATATCTGAATATTTTTTTTCACTGAAATTAAGTATCTGAATTTTTTTTTTTTTCACTGAAATTAAGTATTTGAATATTTTTTTCACTGAAATTAAGTATCTGAATATTTTTTTGCACCAAAATTAAATATCTGAATTTTTTTTTTCACTGAAATTAAGTATCTGAATATTTTTTTTACACCAAAATTAAGTATCTGAATTTTTTTTGCACTGAAATTAAGTATCTGAATATTTTTTTCACTGAAATTACGTATCTGAATATTTTTTTTTCACTGAAATTAAGTATCTGTATTTTTTTTTTTCACTGAAATTAAGTATCTGAATATTTTTTTCACTGAACTTAAGTATCAGAATGTTTTTTGCACGAAATTAAGCATCTGAATTTTTTTTGCACTGAAATTAAGTATTTGAATATTTTTTTGCACTGAAATTAAGTATCTGAATTTTTTTTTTTCACTGAAATTAAGTATCTGAATTTTTTTTGCACTGAAATTAAGTATCTGAATATTTTTTTCACTGAAATTAAGTATCGGAATATTTTTTTCACTGAAATTAAGTATCTGAATTTTTATGCTCTGAAATTAAGTATCTGAATATTTTTTTCACTGAAATTAAGTATCTGAATATTTTTTTGCACCAAAATTAAGTATCTGAATATTTTTTTGCACCAAAATTAAGTATCTGAATTTTTTTTTTCACTGAAATAATGCATCTGAATTTTTTATGCTCTGAAATTATGTATCTGAATTTTTTTTTTTTCACCGAAATTAAGCATCTGAATATTTTTTGCACTGAAATTATGTATCTGAATTTTTTTTTTTTTCACCGAAATTAAGTATCTGGATATTTTTTTCACTGAAATTAAGTATCTGAATTTTTTTTTTCACTGCAATTAAGTATCTGAATTTTTTTTTTCACTGAAATTAAGTATCTGAATTTTTTTTACATTGAAATTAAGTATCTTATTTTTTTTTCCACCAAAATTAATTATCTGAATATTTTTTTACACCAAAATTAAGTATCTGAATATTTTTTTTCACTGAAATTAAGTATCTGAATTTTGTTTTTTCACTGAAATTAAGTATCTGAATTTTTTTTTTCACTCAAATTAAGTATCTGAATATTTTTTTGCACCAAAATTAAATATCTGAATAGTTTTTAGCACTGAAATTAAGTATCTGAATTTTTTTTTTCACTGAAATTAAGTATCTGAATATTTTTTTTACACCAAAATTAAGTATCTGAATGTTTTTTGCACTGAAATTAAGTATCTGAATATTTTTTTCACTGAAATTAAGTATCTGAATATTTTTTTTCACTGAAATTAAGTATCTGTATTTTTTTTTCACTGAAATTAAGTATCTGAATATTTGTTTCACTGAACTTAAGTATCTGAATGTTTTTTGCACGAAATTAAGCATCTGAATTTTTTTTGCACTGAAATTAAGTATTTGAATATTTTTTTGCACTGAAATTAAGTATCTGAATTTTTTTTTTTCACTGAAATTAAGTATCTGAATTTTTTTTGCACTGAAATTAAGTATCTGAATATTTTTTTCACTGAAATTAAGTATCGGAATATTTTTTTCACTGAAATTAAGTATCTGAATATTTTTTTGCACCAAAATTAAGTATCTGAATATTTTTTTGCACCAAAATTAAGTATCTGAATTTTTTTTTTCACTGAAATTAACTATCTGAATATTATTTGCACTGAAATTAAGTATCTCAATGTTTTTTGCACGAAATTAAGCATCTGAATATTTTTTTCACTGAAATTAAGTATTTGAATATTTTTTTGCACTGAAATTAAGTATCTGAATATTTTTTTCACTGAAATTAAGTATCTGAATGTTTTTTGCACTAAAAATACGCCACAGAGAAACACATGCCCATATATGGCCGTACGGAATCCTGATGAATTACTTCCGGTGCTGCGCAGAACCAATTGAGGTTTTCCTTTAAATAGCAGTGTTCCGTTCCATGTGACGTCAGCCCGGCTAGCTCACTCGGTAGAGAATCAGACTCATAATGTCAAGGTTGCTGGTTCGAGCCCCACGTTGGGTGCAAACAGTTTTTTTTAATCCACCTTCTGATACTTTGTTGACACGTGATCCGTGTTTTTGCCCCATTCTCGACACTTTCAGCTCACTTTTTCAGATCAATGTCCTTAAATCTCTGTTGCAGACTGACACAGCTCTGCTCTTCAAATGTCAATCACCCACAGCTCGTGCAGACGGTACGAGGTCACAGGCCCCGCCCACTTTCCTCGGTTTCCATAGCGACAAACATATTAAATTGAAATTAAGTATCTGATTTTTTTTTTTCACTGAAATTAAGTGTCTGAATTTTTTTTTTCACTGAAATTAAGTATCTGAATATTTTTTTCACTAAAATTAAGTATCTGAATTTTTTATGCTCTGAAATTAAGTATCTGAATTTTGCTTTTCACTCAAATTAAGTGTCTGAATTTTTTTTTTTCACTGAAATTAAGTATCTGAATATTTTTTTCACTGAAATTAAGTATCTGAATATTTTTTTGCACCAAAATTAAGTATCTGAATATTTTTTTGCATTGAAATTATGTATCTGAATGTTTTTTGCACGAATTAAGCATCTGAATATTTTTTGCACTGAAATTAAGTATTTGAATATTTTGTTGCACTGAAATTAAGTACCTGAATTTTTCTTTTTCACTGAAATTAAGTATCTGAATTTTTTTTTCACTCAAATTAAGTGTGAATTTTTTTTTTTTTCACTGAAATTAAGTATCTGAAATTTTTTTGCACTGAAATTAAGTATTTGAATATTTTTTTGCACTGAAATTAAGTATCTGAATTTTTTTTTTCACTGAAATTAAGTATCTGAATATTTTTTTCACTGAAATTAAGTGTCTGAATGTTTTTTTTTCACCGAAATTAAGTATCTGAATATTTTTTTCACTGAAATTAAGTATCTGAATATTTTTTTGCACCAAAATTAAGTATCTGAATATTTTTTTGCACCAAAATTAAGTATCTGAATATTTTTTTGCACCAAAATTAAGTATCTGAATATTTTTTTTCACTGAAATTAAGTATCTGAATTTTTTTTTCACTGAACTTAAGTATCTGAATGTTTTTTGCACGAAATTAAGCATCTGAATTTTTTTTGCACTGAAATTAAGTATTTGAATATTTTGTTGCACTGAAATTAAGTATCTGAATGTTTTTTTTTCACTGAAATTAAGTATCTGAATATTTTTTTCACTGAAATTAAGTATCTGAATATTTTTTTGCACCAAAATTAAGTATCTGAATATTTTTTTGCACCAAAATTAAGTATCTGAATATTTTTTTTTCACTGAAATTAAGCATCTGAATTTTTTTTTTCACTGAAATTAAGTGTCTGAATTTTTTTTTCACTGAAATTAAGTATCTGAATATTTTTTTCACTGAATTTAAGTATCTGAATATTTTTTTGCACCCAAATTAACTATCTGAATATTTTTTTGCACTGAAATTAAGTATCTGAATTTTTTTTTTTTCACTGAAATTAAGTATCTGAATATTTTTTTCACTGAAATTAAGTATCTGAATTTTTTTTTCACTGAAATTTAGTATCTGAATTTTTTTTTTTTTCACTCAAATTAAGTTTCTGATTTTTTTTTTTTCACTGAAATTAAGTATCTGAATATTTTTTTCACTGAAATTAAGTATCTGAATATTTTATTTTCACTGAAATTATGCATCTGAATTTTTTATGCTCTGAAATTATGTATCTGAATTTTTTTTTTTCACCGAAATTAAGCATCTGAATATTTTATGCTCTGAAACGAAGTATCTGAATTTTGAACACTTTTGACTGGCAGTGTGTATATTATTTGTGCAGTTGATAACAGCTTTTCTGCTGCTTTCATTCTACTTACACAGTGTAAGTTTAACACACAATAATTTGTCTTGCGATTAAGAAAACATTACTATAAACAAAGCAGTCGTCCCTGGGTGAGTTCGAACCAGCAACCTTTCAGTTAACAGCCGAACTGCGCCACAGAGACACACATGCCCATATATGGCCGTAAAGAACCCTCATGAAATTACTTCCGGTGCTGCGCAAAAGTATTTGAATATTTTTTTGCACTGAAATTAAGTATCTGAATGTTTTTTTTTTCACTGAAATTAAGTATCTGAATATTTTTTGCACTGAAATAAAGTATCTGAATATTTTTTTGCAATGAAATTAAGTATCTGAATTTTTTTTTTCACTCAAATTAAGTATCTGAATATTTTTTTCACTGAAATTAAGTATCTGAATTTTTTATGCTCTGAAATTAAGTATCTGAATTTTGTTTTTTTCATCAAAATTAAATATCTGAATATTTTTTTGCACCAAAATGAAGTATCTGAATATTTTTTTGCACTGAAATTAAGTATCTGAATATTTTTTGCACGAAATTAAGCATCTGAATATTTTTTGCACTGAAATTAAGTATCTGAATTTTCTATGCTCTGAAATTAAGTATCTGAAATTTTTTTTTTCACTCAAATTAAGTGTCTGAATTTTTTTTTTCACTGAAAATACGTATCTGAATATTTTTTTCACTGAAATTAAGTATCTGAATATTTTTTTGCACCAAAATTAAGTATCTGAATATTTTTGTTTTTCACTGAAATTAAGTATCTGAATATTTTTTTTCACTGAAATTAAGTATCTGAATATTTTTTTCACTCAAATTAAGTATCTGAATATTTTTTTCACTGAAATAAAGTATCTGAATATTTTTTGTGCTGAAATTAAGTATCTGAATATTTTTTTCACTGAAATTAAGTATCAGAATTTTGTTTTCACTGAAATTAAGTATCTGAATTTTTTATGCTCTGAAATTAAGTATCTGAATATTTTTTTCACTGAAATTAAGTATCTGAATATTTTTTTGCACCAAAATTAAGTATATGAATATTTTTTTGCACCAAAATTAAGTATCTGAATTTTTTTTTTCACTGAAATTAACTATCTGAATATTATTTGCACTGAAATTAAGTATCTCAATGTTTTTTGCACGAAATTAAGCATCTGAATATTTTTTGCACTGAAATTAAGTATTTGAATATTTTTTTCACTGAAATTAAGTATCTGAATGTTTTTTGCACTAAAAATACGGCACAGAGAAACACATGCCCATATATGGCCGTACGGAATCCTCATGAAATCACTTCCGGTGCTGCGCAGAACCAATTGAGGTTTTCCTTTAAATAGCAGTGTTCCGTTCCATGTGACGTCAGCCCGGCTAGCTCACTCGGTAGAGAATCAGACTCATAATGTCAAGGTTGCTGGTTCGAGCCCCACGTTGGGTGCAAACAGTTTTTTTTAATCCACCTTCTGATACTTTGTTGACACGTGATCCGTGTTTTTGCCCCATTCTCGACACTTTCAGCTCACTTTTTCAGATCAATGTCCTTAAATCTCTGTTGCAGACTGACACAGCTCTGCTCTTCAAATGTCAATCACCCACAGCTCGTGCAGACGGTACGACGTCACAGGCCCCGCCCACTTTCCTCGGTTTCCATAGCGACAAACACTGGAAACAATTCATCACGTCTCCCACTGGTCTGTGTGCTGCAGCTAATCATCTAGTTCACTGAAAAACTCCGTTTTCTCTCTTTTCATACAATAAAACTCAACTTTACTCTCAGCTTTAACCCTTTCATGCATGAATTACGACAATATTAGTCCACAGTTTTTTCTTCAGTCATTTTAATCCTCTTTAGGTCTCAAAAAAACAATAAAAGTCAAATTGTTTTAGCAATCTATTTTTCATGGAGTTACAAAAATGTCCACTCAGCTGGACACCATGTGTTTAATTTTTTGAGCAAACAAATATTTATTTAAGCCCATCATTAGAAAGTGTATGGAAGGAAATCTGTTTCATCAGATTTTGAATTAGAAATGCTATTGAATTTCTAGCACTGAATTTTTTTTCCACCAAAATTAAGTATCTGAATATTTGTTTTCACTGAAATTAAGTATCTGAATTTTTTTTTTTCACTGAAATTATATATCTGAATATTTTTTTGCAATGAAATTAAGTATCTGAATATTTTTTGCACTGAAATTAAGTATCTGAATTTTTTTTTTCACCGAAATTAAGTATCTGAATTTTTTTTTTTCCACCAAAATTAAGTATCTGAATATTTTTTTCACTGAAATTAAGTATCTGAATTTTTTTTTCACTGAAATTAAGTATCTGAATTTTTTATGCTCTGAAATTAAGTATCTGAGTATTTTTTTCACTGAAATTAAGTATCTGAATATTTTTTTGCACCAAAATTAAGTATCTGAATATTTTTTTGCACCAAAATTAAGTATCTGAATTTTTTTTTTCACTGAAATTAAGTATCTGAATATTATTTTTCACTGAAATTAAGTATCTGAATATTGTTTTTCACTGAAATTAAGCATCTGAATATTTTTTTCACTGAAATTAAGTATCTGACTTTTTTATGCTCTTAAATTAAGTATCTGATTTTTTTTTTTCACTGAAATTAAGTGTCTGAATTTTTTTTTTTCACTGAAATTAAGTATCTGAATATTTTTTGGCCCTGAAATTAAGTATCTGATTTTTTTTTTTTCACTGAAATTAAGTATCTGAATATTTTTTTTTTCACCGAAATTAAGTATCTGAATATTTTCACTAAAATTAAGTATCTGAATATTTTCACTAAAATTAAGTATCTGAATATTTTTTTCACTGAAATTAAGTATCTGATTTTTTTTTTTCACTGAAATTAAGTATCTGAATTTTTTATGCTCTGAAATTAAGTATCTGAGTATTTTTTTCACTGAAATTAAGTATCTGAATATTTTTTTGCACCAAAATTAAGTATCTGAATATTTTTTTGCACCAAAATTAAGTATCTGAATTTTTTTTTCACTGAAATTAAGTATCTGAATATTATTTTTCACTGAAATTAAGTATCTGAATATTGTTTTTCACTGAAATTAAGCATCTGAATATTTTTTTCACTGAAATTAAGTATCTGAATTTTTTATGCTCTTAAATTAAGTATCTGATTTTTTTTTTCACTGAAATTAAGTATCTGAATTTTTTTTTGCACCAAAATTAAGTATCTGAATATTTTTTTGCACCAAAATTAAGTATCTGAATTTTTTTATGCACTGAAATTAAGTATCTGAATATTTTTTTGCACTGAAATTAAGTATCTGAATATTTTTTGCACTGAAATTAAGTATCTGAATTTTTTTTTTCACCGAAATTAAGTATCTGAATTTTTTTTTTCCCACCGAAATTAAGTATCTGAATATTTTTTGTGCTTAAATTAAGTATCTGAATATTTTTTTCACTGAAATTAAGTATCTGAATTTTTTTTCACTAAAATTAAGTATCTGAATTTTTTATGCTCTGAAATTAAGTATCTGAGTATTTTTTTCACTGAAATTAAGTATCTGAATATTTTTTTGCACCAAAATTAAGTATCTGAATATTTTTTTGCACCAAAATTAAGTATCTGAATTTTTTTTTTCACTGAAATTAAGTATCTGAATATTATTTTTCACTGAAATTAAGTATCTGAATATTGTTTTTCACTGAAATTAAGCATCTGAATATTTTTTTCACTGAAATTAAGTATCTGACTTTTTTATGCTCTTAAATTAAGTATCTGATTTTTTTTTTTCACTGAAATTAAGTGTCTTAATTTTTTTTTTTCACTGAAATTAAGTATCTGAATAATTTTTGGCACTGAAATTAAGTATCTGAATATTTTTTTTTTCACCGAAATTAAGTATCTGAATATTTTCACTAAAATTAAGTATCTGAATATTTTCACTAAAATTAAGTATCTGAATATTTTTTTCACTGAAATTAAGTATCTGAATTTTTTTTTCACTGAAATTAAGTATCTGAATTTTTTATGCTCTAAAATTAAGTATCTGAGTATTTTTTTCACTGAAATTAAGTATCTGAATATTTTTTTGCACCAAAATTAAGTATCTGAATATTTTTTTGCACCAAAATTAAGTATCTGAATTTTTTTTTCACTGAAATTAAGTATCTGAATATTATTTTTCTCTGAAATTAAGTATCTGAATATTGTTTTTCACTGAAATTAAGCATCTGAATATTTTTTTCACTGAAATTAAGTATCTGAATTTTTTATGCTCTTAAATTAAGTATCTGATTTTTTTTTTTTCACTGAAATTAAGTGTCTGAATTTTTTTTTTTCACTGAAATTAAGTATCTGAATATTTTTTTGCACCCAAATTAACTATCTGAATATTTTTTGGCACTGAAATTAAGTATCTGAATTTTTTTTTTTCACTGAAATTAAGTATCTGAATTTTTTTTTTTTCACCGAAATTAAGTATCTGAATATTTTCACTAAAATTAAGTATCTGAATATTTTCACTAAAATTAAGCATCTGAATATTTTATGCTCTGAAATTATGTATCTGAATTTTTTTTTTTCACCGAAATTAAGCATCTGAATATTTTCACTAAAATTAAGTATCTGAATATTTTCACTAAAATTAAGCATCTGAATATTTTATGCTCTGAAATGAAGTATCTGAATTTTGAACACTTTTGACTGGCAGTGTGTATATTATTTGTGCAGTTGATAACAGCTTTTCTGCTGCTTTCATTCTACTTACACAGTGTAAGTTTAACACACAATAATTTGTCTTGCGATTAAGAAAACATTACTATAAACAAAGCAGTCGTCCCTGGGTGAGTTCGAACCAGCAACCTTTCAGTTAACAGCCGAACTGCGCCACAGAGACACACATGCCCATATATGGCCGTACAGAACCCTCATGAAATTACTTCCGGTGCTGCGCAGAACCAATTGAGGTTTTCCTTTAAATAGCAGTGTTCCGTTCCATGTGACGTCAGCCCGGCTAGCTCAGTCGGTAGAGAATCAGACTCATAATCTCGAGGTTGCTGGTTCGAGTCCCACATTACCCTCGAACTTTTTTTTTAAATCCACCTTCTGATACTTTGTTGACACGTGATCCGTGTTTTTGCCCCATTCTCGAAACTTTCAGCTCACTTTTTCAGATCAATGTCCTTAAATCTCTGTTGCAGACTGACACAGCTCTGCTCTTCAAATGTCAATCACCCACAGCTCGTGCAGACGGTGAAAGGTCACAGGCCCCGCCCACTTTTCTCGGTTTCCATAGCGACAAACACTGGAAACAATTCATCACGTCTCCCACTGGTCTGTGTGCTGCAGCTAATCATCTAGTTCACTGAAAAACTCCGTTTTCTCTCTTTTCATACAATAAAACTCAACTTTACTCTCAGCTTTAACCCTTTCATGCATGAATTACGACAATATTAGTCCACATTTTTTTCTTCAGTCATTTTAATCCTCTTTAGGTGTCAAAAAAACAATGCAAGTGAAACTGTTTTAGCAATCTATTTTTCATGGAGTTACAAAAATGTCCACTCAGCTGGACACCATGTGTTTAATTTTTCAAGCAAACAAATATTTATTTAAACCCATCATTAGAAAGTGTATGGAAGGAAATCTGTTTCATCCGATTTTGAATTAGAAATGCTATTGAATTTCTAGCACTGAATTTTTTTTCCACCAAAATTAAGTATCTGAATATTTTTTTGCACTGAAATTAAGTATATGAATTTTTTTTTTCACTGAAATTAAGTATCTGAATATTTTTTTGCACTGAAATTAAGTATCTGAATATTTTTTTGCACTGAAATTAAGTATCTGAATATTTTTTTCACTGAAATTAAGTATCTGAATGTTTTTTGCACGAAATTAAGTATCTGAATGTTTTTTGCAGTGAAATTAAGTATCTGAATATTTTTTTGCACTGAAATTAAGTATCTGAATTTTTTTTTTTTTTTCACTGAAATTAAGTATCTGAATTTTTTTTTTTCACTGAAATTAAGTATCTGAATATTTTTTTGCACTGAAATTAAGTACATGAATTTTTTATGCTCTGAAATTAAGTATCTGAAATTTTTTTTTTCACTGAAATTAAGTATCTGAATATTTTTTTCACTGAAAATAAGTATCTGAATTTTTTATGCTCTGAAATTAAGTGTCTGAATTTTTTTTTTCCACTGAAATTAAGTATCAGAATGTTTTTTTCACTGAAATTAACTTTCAGAATATTTTTTTTGCACTGAAATTAAGTATCTGAATATTTTTTGCACTGAAATTAAGTATCTGAATATTTTTTGCACTGAAATTAAGTATCGGAATGTTATTTGTCTCTGAATTTAACTATGTTCATAAATTTAGAATAAAAAAAAATTCAGATGCAAAAAATTCAGATCACACATCCACACTGACCGTCTGCATTGGCATCACATGACCAACCTAACATAACTTGATTGGCTGGCTGTCATTTCGACTTGAGATACAATCGATTGCTTTTCCTCCGTGTCCTGGATGTGTGATCTGAATTTTTACATCTAAATTTTTTGCTTCTGAATTTTTTGCATCTGAATTTTTTTTATTCTAAATTTATGAACATAGTTGAATTCAGAGACAGAAAAAAAATTCAGATATTTAATTTCAGTGCAAAAAAAAAAAAAAATTCAGATACTAAATTTCGGTCCTAAAAAAATCCAGTGCTAGAAATTCAACAGCATTCATAATTCAAAATCTGATGAAACAGATTTACTTCCACAGAAACTGGCCATAACACTCCTGTTTGTCACCGCTCTCCTACCATCATTCACTCTTTTGCGAGGTCTAAAGGGCAGGTGTGCGTTTCACTATGTAAAGATACGTAGGTTCATGAGTAGTATGTACACGTGACCACAGACAACATACATACTCAGACTCATGGACTGTGGCTCAAGTCCACCCAAGGACACACATTTTCAGATGGGATTCTTCCTTCTTAAGCCCACCCCTTTTGTAAATGTAATTTTCCAACACTCATCTGTTTTTAGTTACACTTTACATATACTCTGTGACTGATTCAAGTGAAGTCGAATGTGTCTTTGTTTAACCCATAAAGACCCAAACATCCACTGGCAACCAAAGGAAGTATTAAGTATCTGAATGTTTTTTTTGCACTGAAATTAAGTATCTGAATTTTTTTTTTTTTTTTTGCACTGAATTTAAGTATCTGAATTTTTTTTCCACTGAAATTATCTGAATTTTTTTTGCACTTAAATTAAGTATCTGAATTTTTTTGCACTGAAATGAAATATCTGAATTTTTTTTCTACTGAAATTATCTGAATGTTTTTTGCACTTAAATTAAGTACCTGAATTTTTTTTTGCACTGAAATTCTGAATTTTTTTTGCACTTAAATTAAGTACCTGAATTTTTTTTGCACTGAAATTAAGTATCTGAATTTTTTTTCCACTGAAATTATCTGAATGTTTTTTGCACTTAACTTATCTGAAGTTTTTTTGCACTGAAATTAAGTATCTGAAATTTTTTTTGCACTTAAATTAAGTATCTGAATTTTTTTTTTGCACTTAAATTATCTGAATTTTTTTGCACTTAAATTAAGTATCTGAATTTTTTTTTTGCACTGAACTTAAGTATCTGAATTTTTTTTCTACTGAAATTATCTGAATGTTTTTTGCACTTAAATTAAGTATCTGAATTTTTTTTTTTTTTTTTTTTTGCACTGAACTTAAGTATCTGAATTTTTTTTGCACTGAAATTATCTGAATGTTTTTTGCACTTAAATTAAGTATCTGAATTTTTTTGCACTGAACTTAAGTATCTGAATATTTTTTCCACTGACATTATCTGAATTTTTTTTTTGCACTGAACTTAAGTATCTGAATTTTTTTTGCACTGAAATTAAGTACCTGAATTTTTTTTTTTTTTTTTTTGCACTGAATTTAAGTATCTGAATTTTTTTTCCACTGAAATTATCTGAATTTTTTTTTTGCACTGAACTTAAGTATCTGAATTTTTTTTGCACTGAAATTAAGTACCTGAATTTTTTTTTTTTTTTTTTTTGCACTGAATTTAAGTATCTGAATTTTTTTTCCACTGAAATTATCTGAATTTTTTTTGCACTTAAATTAAGTATCTGAATTTTTTTGCACTGAAATGAAATATCTGAATTTTTTTCTACTGAAATTATCTGAATGTTTTTTGTACTTAAATTAAGTATCTGAATTTTTTTTGCACTGAAATTAAGTATCTGAATTTTTTTTGCACTTAAATTATCTGAAGTTTTTTTTGCACTTAAATTAAGTATTTGAATTTTTTTTGCACTGAAATTAAGTATCTGGATTTTTTTTTTGCACTGAAATTAAGTATCTGAATTTTTTTTCCACTGAAATTATCTGAATTTTTTTTGCACTTAAATTAAGTATCTGATTTTTTTTTTTTTCACTGAAATTAAGTATTTGAATTTTTTTTTCAATGAAATTAAGTATCGGAATGTTATTTGTCTCTGAATTTAACTATGTTCATAAATTTAGAAAAAAAAAAAATTCAGATGCAAAAAATTCAGATCACACATCCACACTGACCGTCTGCATTGGCATCACATGACCAACCTAACATAACTTGATTGGCTGGCTGTCATTTCGACTTGAGATACAATCGATTGCTTTTCCTTCGTGTCCTGGATGTGTGATCTGAATTTTTTGCATCTAAATTTTTTGCTTCTGAATTTTTAGCATCTGACTTTTTTTTATTCTAAATTTATGAACATAGTTGAATTCAGAGACAGAAAAAAAAATTCAGATATTTAATTTCAGTGCAAAAAAAAAAAAATTCAGATACTAAATTTCGGTCCTAAAAAAATCCAGTGCTAGAAATTCAACAGCATTCATAATTCAAAATCTGATGAAACAGATTTACTTCCACAGAAACTGGCCATAACACTCCTGTTTGTCACCGCTCTCCTACCATCATTCACTCTTTTGCGAGGTCTAAAGGGCAGGTGTGCGTTTCACTATGTAAAGATACGTAGGTTCATGAGTAGTATGTACACGTGACCACAGACAACATACATACACAGACTCATGGACTGTGGCTCAAGTCCACCCAAGGACACACATTTTCAGATGGGATTCTTCCTTCTTAAGCCCACCCCTTTTGTAAATGTAATTTTCCAACACTCATCTGTTTTTAGTTACACTTTACATATACTCTGTGACTGATTCAAGTGAAGTCGAATGTGTCTTTGTTTAACCCATAAAGACCCAAACATCCACTGGCAACCAAAGGAAGTATTAAGTATCTGAATTTTTTTTGCACTGAAATTAAGTATCTGAATTTTTTTTCCACTGAAATTATCTGAATGTTTTTTGCACTTAACTTATCTGAAGTTTTTTTGCACTGAAATTAAGTATCTGAAATTTTTTTTGCACTTAAATTAAGTACCTGAATTTTTTTTTTTTTTTTTGCACTGAATTTAAGTATCTGAATTTTTTTTCCACTGAAATTATCTGAATTTTTTTTGCACTTAAATTAAGTATCTGAATTTTTTTGCACTGAAATGAAATATCTGAATTTTTTTTCTACTGAAATTATCTGAATGTTTTTTGTACTTAAATTAAGTATCTGAATTTTTTTTGCACTGAAATTATCTGAATTTTTTTCCCACTGAAATTATCTGAATTTTTTTTGCACTGAAATTAAGTATGTGAATTTTTTTGCACTGAACTTAAGTATCTGGATTTTTTTTTTGCACTGAAATTAAGTATCTGAATTTTTTTTGCACTTAAATTATCTGAAGTTTTTTTTTACTGAAATTAAGTATCTGAATTTTTTTTTTGCACTTAAATTAAGTATCTGAAATTTTTTTTGCACTTAAATTAAGTATCTGAATTTTTTTGTCTCTGAATTCAACTATGTTCATAAATTTAGAATACAAAAAAATTCAAATGCAGAAAATTCAGATCACACGTCCAGGTCAGCATCGGCATCACATGACCAACCTAACATACCTTGATTGGCTGGCTGTCGTTTGGACTTGAGATAGAATCCATTACTTATCCTTGGTGTCCCGGATGTGTGATCTGAATTTTTTGCATCTAAATTTTTTGCATCTGAATTCTAAGGGCCGGACTGGACCCTTTGGCGGGCCGGATTTGGCCCCGGGCCGCATGTTTGACACCTGTGGGTGAAGACCATCAGCTAAATATTTGACATTTCATCACATAAATACAGCATTTAATAAGAAATGAGCACAGAACATGCATTGTCCTCTGATTTATTTTGCAGGATTGTCGTAATCATCGGTGTTTATAAAACATAACTATTCAGTTCATCAATACAGTCTAGATGCAGGTCAACAGGCAACAAGGCACATGCTATTACAAAAGAAACAGATCGTCAGAGGTCATTCCCAAACCTACTTATCATCATATGCTATCACTTTCACTGCATTCATGTCTTTCTAGAACCTTTAGAATGACTTTCACTGCTGCTGTTTATGGGTGTAGTCCAGTAATCATTCAGATCTGGGATCACTCACAGGTCCGGTTTAAAATAATCAGACATAGACGGTACTGACAGCAGCTCCAGAGAAACACTTCCAAGTAAACATGAATCTGAACCGACTGAAATGATGTAGTGCTTTGAATGTGCAACATCTGCTGCAACCAAAATTAGATTTTATAACTGATTTTTCATTGTCCGACTATAACCGGACACTTGAAAATAGTCGCTTTTCCATTGACCCTCAAATTGTGTGAATATAACCTGCGCATAAATATTTGCCTGATGGAAAAACGACAACTTTGCCAAAGTTTTTGCGCTGGCAAGACGTGGTTTTTCAGGCGTAGCACAAATGCTACATTGCACAAAACTGCAATGGAAAGACCTAAAACAGCATCTACATGTGGACAAGACACAAGAGAAGACAAGAGAGAAAAAAAAAAAATCTTTGTTTTGGTCGTGACGCTCTGAGCATATGTGGGAATAGTCAAATAGAGTGTGTGTGGACATCCACAGTGAACACAAACTTCTTACCGTTCCACAACAGTTTGTCGAATGCAGTGCTGCCTTTGTCCAGTGTGCTTCTGTAGAGCTGGTACATCTCCTTATTGTCCAACAGGATGGCCATCTTACACATCACACACAGCGACGCCAGCCACAGCCCACCACAATAAGCACTGCAGAAATACAAAAAGGAATAAAAAAAAGAGTGAAAATGATGATCATTTGGATTACATAGACCTAGAAGTAAAAATCAGATCACATTCATGAGAACAGGACCAAAAGAAGAAAAAACAAAACAAAAAAACAAACCCAGTGCCTCTGGCCACAGCAGTCACCTGCACTCAAGCATAAAACCACATCCCAGGACGAAATGTACAAATAAAGAAGCCAGTGTCAACACAAGAAAACATTTGCTAAGGCCTATTTAGCTTTAATACAGCACATTATGAACCCTACTGGTACAAAAAAACTTCCATCTATCTATAAATCTATCCAGAAACCGCAGCTAGGTGGTTTGGAATTTTCACCCATTAACAAAGAAGCTTTAAAATGTGTAATAAAACTCCACATTACAGAGTTTCACAATATTATTCTGTTAGCGTCTGCCTGTAAATGTCTTCAGCTCCTCTTTTCGACCTTGGTTGTTTTACACTGTGTTCTGTTTCAGCTTTAACAGACATAACCACATGGTCAATAAGACTTTTTCATGGTCTTTTCGCCGTTACTACAGCCTCTAACACTGCAGATAAGCGCCACAGTGATAAACACGTCTCACTTTTTCCATTTCCTTTTTTCATTTCCTTTTTGAAAGCCACTCAACCTGAAGGTAGAAAATCTCACACAGATACTTGTGTCGTTGTCAGCTCCACTGGACTCATCCTAGTTTAACCCGTAAAGACCCAGTGCTCCTTTTGTGGCAGTTCCCAAAGTAATTTTTCTTTCTAGGGATTTATCATCATTTATTATAATATTATCTTCTGTATTTAGCATTTTTTTCAGTGAAAATCTGGTATTTTCCTATATTTAATTTATTGATCATGTAGATGTTCATTAAAGCTCATATTAAAGTTAAGGTCATTATGTCAGAAACTGCAGAAAAAGTGACTATTTCAGTTAAATCTATCATTAACTGACCATAAACCCAGAGTGTCCATCCACTGTTATTGATCCGACTCCATGGGTTTTACTGGTGAATCAATGTTGTAGAAGATGACGGTGTTTCCACGGTAACTATGGAGCCTCTGAACGTCCAAATGGGTCATATTTGATGACCATGAAAAGATGAAAAACTGTATTTTACCTGAATTACTTCACCATATTGATGCACCTTATGTAGTTTTATTACACTTACCTGTCAAATCACTTTAACCCTTTCATGCATGAATTATGAGAACCTTAATCAAATTATTTTCCTGAGTGTTTTTATTCCTCTTTAGGCATGAAAAAACAATGCAATTGAAAATTTTGTTCTGAAAAATAAATAAATTAATTAAATTAAAATAATGTTTAATTTTTTTTTTAAAATACATAAAAAAATAATAATGAAAAAAACTTCTTATGAACCTATTTTTCATGAAGTTGCAAAAATGTCCATTCAGCTGGACACCATATGTTTAATTTTAGATGCACAGAAACATGTATTTACTAATAAATTGTGTGAAAACTATGGTGTGGCTTGTGATTATGCTCAGGAGAGATCTACATAATGTTACCAATTCATGCCAGAAAAGATATGTAGTGTATTAAAACTTTAATAAAGATATGTGTAAAAAAACAAAACAACAACAACGAAAAGAACAACAAAATCCATGTATACAAGAGAACAGCTGTAGAATAGCTGTCCGCTGTAGTGACCAGTGTGCATGAAAGGGTTAAATTAGAGCTGCAACCGATTAATCGATTAGGTGCTTGAAGAGAATGCAAAAATTCACGATTCGATTAATCAACTCGAATTAATTGAATGGAAACATATTCTATTGCAGTTTTCCTGAATTGAAGCTTCTTTGTGCGTCACAATAAGCGTCCGTGTGAAACACAACAGTGGAACCAATGTTTAACAGCAGAGAAATGAAGGAAACAAAGCTCTGATTCAGGAGAATTGTGGTTGAATGATTTTTTTTGGATCAGTTTGAAGCGATTAATCGGTTGCAGCTCTACTTTAAATCACTGTTTTCACTTTAAATCACTGTGCCCTGAAATGTGTAAATACTGTACACTGACTATACATTTAGTTTTCTACAGATTTTTGAATTAGAAGTGTTTGGTTTACAGTATTACACAGGAAGTTTTTTAGACTAAGTTTTTTAGCATGTTTTCTGAGAGTATATACTAACCTTAATGTCAGTGTTAATCTGGTTACTAACCTTATGCTGTATGCAAAGATCCTGAATACTTACATTTCCCTTGGTATTAATAAAATATCTATCTATCTATCTATGTTCAGAAGTTATTCAACAGTTGACATCAGTAGATGATTTTGGTTGCCAGTGGCTGTTTGGGTCTTTATGGGTTAATCAAAACAAATCCATAATTCCTAATATGATGTAAAATTAAATGGGGAATTGTAATTATATTTAAATATATCTGGATATTTTTGCATTCTTCTGCAATAATCAGTAGACTTCATGGACACTATAATATAAATTACATTTTTCCACCGTGTCATTCTTCCACCCTCACCTTGGTCCAGTCACTGTCCATCCATCATAAGTCTGGTCTGCATATCCAGAGTTCTCAATGAGTCCGTCTCCATCCAGGTCGAACTTCATCTCCGACTCCATCACCGCCTGCCAAACCGCGAACCACAGAGATGAACGGAACATGTTTGTGACAGTGCAACCCAAACAGCAGATATCTTATATTATATTTAACCCATGAAGACCCAAACATCCACTGGTGACCGAAAGCATCTACTGACCTAAACTGTTTAATACTTGTTTATCCACTAATCCTATCAATACATGTAAATAATTTGTGTAAAATACAGTTTGTCATCTTTTCATGGTCATCAGATGTGACCCATTTGGACGTTCAGAGGCTCCGTAGTTACCGTGGAAACACCGCAATCATCTACAACATTGATTCACCAGTAAAACCCATGGAGTTGGATCAATAACAGTGGATAGACACACGTGGTTTATGTTCATTTAATGATATATTTTACTGAAACAATCACTTTTTCTGCAGTTTCTGACATAATGACCCTTAACTTTAAGGGAAAGAAAAGAGAGAAACAAAAAAAAACATGCATACAGACAAACATATACATTTGCACACATATACACACACGCACACAAATAATAATAATAAAATAAATTAATTAATTAATTTAAAAAAATAATAAATGAAAAAGAAAAAATAATAATGAAAAAAGTATATAAAAAAAAAATCAACAAAAAACAAAACAAAGAAGTATATTTAAAAAAAAATAAAAATAAAAAAAAAAAAATATATATATATATATATATATATATATATATACATATATACCCAAATACACATTGAGGTTTTCCTTTAAATAGTAGTGTTCCGTTCCATGTGACGTCAGCCCGGTTAGCTCAGTCGGTAGAGAATCAGACTCGTAATCTCAAGGTTGCTGGTTTGAGCCCCATGTTGGGCGCAAACATTTGGAGGGAGGTGGGTTGTTCATGTTCAAACTTTTACTAAGTGCTGTGAAAAATGCCACATCGGTAGGTATAGCTTTAACAAAACATTACTATAAACAAAGCAGTCGTCCCTGGGTGAGTTCGAACCACCAACCTTTCAGTTAACAGCCGAACTGCGCCACAGAGACACACATGCCCATATATGGCCGTACATATATCTCTACAATATATCTACAATATATCTGAATATTTTTTTAACTGAAATTAAGTATCTGAATATTTTTTGCACTGAAATTAAGTATCTGAATATTTTTTGCACTGAAATTAAGTATCTGAATATGTTTTGCACTGAAATTAAGTATCTGAATATTTTTTGCACTGAAATTAAGTATCTGAATATTTTTTGCACTGAAATGAAGTATTTGAATTTTGAACACTTTTGACTGGCAGTGTGTATATTATTTGTGCAGTTGATAACAGCTTTTCTGCTGCTTTCATTCTACTTACACAGTGTAAGTTTAACACACAATAATTTGTCTTGCGATTAACAAAACATTACTATAAACAAAGCAGTCGTCCCTGGGTGAGTTCGAACCACCAACCTTTCAGTTAACAGCCGAACTGCGCCACAGAGACACACATGCCCATATATGGCCGTACAGAACCCTCATGAAATTACTTCCGGTGCTGCGCAGAACCAATTGAGGTTTTCCTTTAAATAGCAGTGTTCCGTTCCATGTGACGTCAGCCCGGCTAGCTCAGTCGGTAGAGAATCAGACTCATAATCTCAAGGTTGCTGGTTCGAGCCCCACGTTGGGTGCAAACAGTTTTTTTTAATCCACCTTCTGATACTTTGTTGACACGTGATCCGTGTTTTTGCCCCATTCTCGACACTTTCAGCTCACTTTTTCAGATCAATGTCCTTAAATCTCTGTTGCAGACTGACACAGCTCTGCTCTTCAAATGTCAATCACCCACAGCTCGTGCAGACGGTACGAGGTCACAGGCCCCGCCCACTTTCCTCGGTTTCCATAGCGACAAACATATTAAATTGAAATTAAGTATCTGATTTTTTTTTTTTCACTGAAATTAAGTATCTGAATATTTTTTTAACTAAAATTAAGTATCTGAATTTTTTATGCTCTGAAATTAAGTATCTGAATTTTTCTTTTCACTCAAAATAAGTGCCTGAATTTTTTTTTTTCACTGAAATTAAGTATCTGAATTTTTTATGCTCCTAAATTAAGTATCTGAATTTTGCTTTTCACTCAAATTAAGTGTCTGAATTTTTTTTTTCACTGAAATTAAGTATCTGAATATTTTTTTCACTGAAATTAAGTATCTGAATATTTTTTTGCACCAAAATTAAGTATCTGAATATTTTTTTGCATTGAAATTATGTATCTGAATGTTTTTTGCACGAAATTAAGCATCTGAATATTTTTTGCACTGAAATTAAGTATTTGAATATTTTGTTGCACTGAAATTAAGTACCTGAATTTTTCTTTTTCACTGAAATTAAGTATCTGAATTTTTTTTTCACTCAAATTAAGTGTCTGAATTTTTTTTTTTTCACTGAAATTAAGTATCTGAATTTTTTTTTTGCACTGAAATTAAGTATTTGAATATTTTTTTGCACTGAAATTAAGTATCTGAATTTTTTTTTTCACTGAAATTAAGTATCTGAATATTTTTTGCACTGAAATTAAGTATCTGAATATTTTTTTGCAATGAAATTAAGTATCTGAATTTCTTTTTTTCACTCAAATTAAGTATCTGAATATTTTTTTCACTGAAATTAAGTATCTGAATATTTTTTTGCACCAAAATTAAGTATCTGAAATTTTTTTTTCACTGAAATTAAGTATCTGAATATTTTTTTGCACCAAAATTAAGTATCTGAATATTTTTTTGCACTGAAATTAAGTATCTGAATGTTTTTTTTCACTGAAATTAAGCATCTGAATATTTTTTTCACTGAAATTAAGTATCTGAATATTTTTTTGCACCAAAATTAAGTATCTGGATTTTTTTTTCACTGAAATTAAGTATCTGAATATTTTTTTGCACCAAAATTAAGTATCTGAATGTTTTTTTTTCACTGAAATTAAGTATCTGAATATTTTTTTGCACCAAAATTAAGTATCTGAATGTTTTTTTTCACTGAAATTAAGCATCTGAATATTTTTTTCACTGAAATTAAGTATCTGAATATTTTTTTGCACCAAAATTAAGTATCTGAATTTTTTTTTCACTGAAATTAAGTATCTGAATATTTTTTTGCACCAAAATTAAGTATCTGAATGTTTTTTTTTCACTGAAATTAAGTATCTGAATATTTTTTTGCACCAAAATTAAGTATCTGAATGTTTTTTTTCACTGAAATTATGCATCTGAATTTTTTTTGCACTGAAATTAAGTATCTGAATATTTTTTTGCATTGAAATTAAGTATCTGAATTTTTTTTTTTCACTCAAATTAAGTATCTGAATTTTTTATACTCTGAAATTAATTCCATCCATCCATTTCCTTCCGCTTATCCGGGGCCGGGTCGCGGGGGTAACAGTCTTACCAGGGATGCCCAGACTTCCCTCTCCCCAGACACCTCCTCCAGCTCTTCTGGGGGGACCCCGAGGCGTTCCCAGGCCAGCCGAGAGACATAGTCTCTCCAACGTGTCCTGGGTCTTCCCCGAGGTCTCCTCCCTGTGGGACATGCCCGGAACACCTCCCCAGGGAGGCGTCCAGGAGGCATCCGAAACAGATGCCCGAGCCACCTCAGCTGGCCCCTCTCGACGCGGAGGAGCAGCAGCTCTACTCCGAGCTCCTCCCTGGTGACTGAGCTCCTCACCCTATCCCTAAGGGTGCGCCCAGCCACCCGACGGAGGAAACTCATTTCGACCGCTTGTATCCGGGATCTTGTCCTTTCGGTCATGACCCAAAGCTCATGACCATAGGTGAGGGTAGGAACGTAGATTGACCGGTAAATCGAGAGCTTCGCCTCTCGGCTCAGCTCCTTCTTTACCACAACCGACCGATACAGCGACTGCATCACTGCAGACGCTGCACCGATCCGTCTGTCAATCTCGCGCTCCATCCTTCCCTCACTCGTGAACAAGACCCCAAGATACTTAAACTCCTCCACTTGGGGCAAAGACTCCCCACCGACCCGGAGAGGGCAGACCACCTTTTTCCGGTCGAGAACCATGGCCTCGGATTTGGAGGTGCTGATCCTCATCCCGCTCGCTTCACACTCGGCTGCAAACCGCCCCAGGGCACGCTGAAGGTCCAGGTTCGATGAGGCCAACAGGACAACGTCGTCTGCAAAAAGCAGAGATGAAATCCTGTGGTCCCCAAACCGGACCCCCTCCGGCCCCTGGCTGCGCCTAGAAATTCTGTCCATAAAAATTATGAACAGAACCGGTGACAAAGGGCAGCCCTGCCGGAGACCAACATGCACCTGGAACAGGTCTGACTTACTGCCGGCAATGCGAACCAGACTCCTGCTTTGGTCATACAAGGACCGGACTGCCCTTAGCAAAGGGCCCCGAACCCTATACTCCCGAAGCACCCCCCACAGGATACCACGAGGGACACGGTCGAACGCCTTCTCCAGATCCACAAAACACATGTGGACTGGTTGGGCGAACTCCCATGAACCCTCAAGCACCCGATGGAGAGTATAGAGCTGGTCCAGCGTTCCGCGACCGGGACGAAAACCGCATTGTTCCTCCTGGATCCGAGGTTCGACTATCGGTCGGATCCTCCTCTCCAGTACCCTGGAATAGACTTTCCCCGGGAGGCTGAGGAGTGTGATCCCCCTATAGTTGGAGCACATCCTCCGGTCCCCCTTCTTAAAAAGGGGAACCACCACCCCGGTCTGCCAATCCAGAGGTACTGTCCCCGACTGCCATGCGATGTTACAGAGATGTGTCAGCCAAGACAGTCCCTGCACATCCAGAGACTTAAGGTAGTCAGGGTGAATCTCATCCACCCCCGGTGCCCTGCCACCGAGGAGCTTGCCAACCACCTCGGTGACTTCAGCTTGGGTAATGAATGAGTCCACCTCTGAGACCTCAGCCTCTGCTTCCTCCATGGAAGACGTGGCAGTGGGATTGAGGAGATCCTCGAAGTATTCCTTCCACCGTCCGACAACATCCCCAGTCGAGGTCAGCAGCTCCCCACTTCCACTGTAAACAGTGTTGGTGGCGCACTGCTTTCCCCTTCTGAGGCGCCGGATGGTTTGCCAGAAATTCCTCGAGGCCGACCGATAGTCCTCCTCCATGGCCTCCCCAAACTCCACCCAGACCCGAGTTTTTGCCTCCACAACTGCTCGGGCTGCAGCTCGCTTGGCCTTCCGGTACTCATCAGCTGCCTCGGGAGTCCCACGGGCCAACAAGGCTCGATAAGACTCCTTCTTCAGCTTGACAGCATCCCTTACTTCCGGGGTCCACCACCGGGTTCGGGGATTGCCGCCACGACAGGCACCGGAGACCTTGCGACCACAGCTCCGAGCAGCCGCTTCAACAATGGAGGTGGAGAACATAGTCCACTCGGACTCAATGTCCCCAGCCTCCCCCGGGATCTGGGAGAAGCTCTCCCGGAGGTGGGAGTTGAAGACCGCACTGACATCGGGCTCTGCCAGACATTCCCAACAGACCCTCACAACACGTTTGGGCCTGCCGAGTCGGTCCGGTTTCCTCCTTCGCCAGCGGATCCAACTCACCACCAGGTGGTGATCGGTTGACAGCTCTGCCCCTCTCTTCACCCGAGTGTCCAAAACACGCGGTCGGAGGTCTGATGATACGACAACGAAGTCGATCATCGACCTCCGGCCTAGGGTGTCCTGGTGCCAAGTGCACTTATGGACATCCCTGTGTTGGAACATGGTGTTTGTTATGGACAAACTGTGACTAGCACAGAAGTCCAATAACAAAACACCGCTCGGGTTCAGATCAGGGAGGCCGTTCCTCCCCATCACCCCCCTCCAGGTCTCACTGTAAATGTGAAAATACAGATTAATTTTTTTTTTTCACTGAAATTAAGTATCTGAATATTTTTTTGCACCAAAATTAAGTATCTGAATATTTTTTTTTCCACTGAAATTAAGTATCTGAATATTTTTTGCACGAAATTAAGAATCTGAATATTTTTTTCACTGAAATTAAGTATCTGAATGTTTTTTGCACGAAATTAAGCATCTGAATATTTTATTTTCACTGAAATTAAGCATGTGAATGTTTTTTTCACTGAAATTAAGTATCTGAATATTTTTTTCACTGAAATTAAGTATCTGAATATTTTATTTTCACTGAAATTATGCATCTGAATTTTTTTTTTTTTCACTCAAATTAAGTATCTGAATATTTTTTTCACTGAAATTAAGTATCTGAATTTTTTTTTTCACTGAAATTAAGTATCTGAATATTTTTTTTCACTGAAATTAAGTATCTGAATATTTTTTGCACTGAAATTAAGTATCTGAATATTTTATTTTCACTGAAATTATGCATCTGAAATTTTTTTTTCACTCAAATTAAGTATCTGAATATTTTTTTCACTGAAATTTAGTATCCGAATTTTTTTTCACTGAAATTAAGTATCTGAATATTTTTTGCACTGAAATTAAGTATCTGAATTTTTTTTGCACTGACATTATGCATCTGAAATTTTTTTTTCACTCAAATTAAGTATCTGGATATTTTTTTCACTCAAATTAAGTATCTGAATTTTTTATGCTCTGAAATGAAGTATCTGAATTTTTCTTTTCACTCAAATTAAGTGTCTGATTTTTTTTTTTTTCACTGAAATTTAGTATCCGAATTTTTTTTCACTGAAATTAAGTATCTGAATATTTTTTGCACTGAAATTAAGTATCTGAATTTTTTTTGCACTGACATTAGGTATCTGAATTTTTTTTTTCACTGAAATTAAGTATCTGAATATTTTATATTCACTGAAATTATGCATCTGAATATTTTTTGCACTGAAATTAAGTATCTAATTTTTTTTTGCACTGAAATTAAGTATCTGAATATTTTTTGCACCAAAATTAAGTATCTGAATTTTTTTTTTCACTGAAATTAAGTATCTGAATATTTTTCTGCACCAAAATTAAGTATCTGAATTTTTTTTTTTCACCGAAATTAAGTATCTGAATATTTTCACTGAAATTCAGCATCTGAATATTTTTTGCACTGAAATTAAGTATCTGAATTTTTTTTTTCACTGAAATTAAGTATCTGAATATTTTTTTCACTTAACTTAAGTATCTGAATGTTTTTTGCACGAAATTAAGCATCTGAATATTTTTTGCACTGAAATTAAGTATTTGAATATTTTTTTGCACTGAAATTAAGTATCTGAATTTTTTTTTTCACTGAAATTAAGTATTTGAATATTTTTTTGCACTGAAATTAAGTGTCTGATTTTTTTTTTCACTGAAATTAAGTGTCTGAATTTTTTTTTCACTGAAATTAAGTATCTGAATATTTTTTTCACTGAAATTAATTATCTGAATTTTTTACGCTCTGAAATTTAGTATCTGAAGTTTTTTTTTTTCACTCAAATTAAGTTTCTGATTTTTTTTTTTTCACTGAAATTAAGTATCTGAATTTTTTATGCTCTGAAATTATGTATCTGAATTTTTTTTTTTCACCGAAATTAAGTATCTGAATATTTTCACTAAAATTAAGCATCTGAATATTTTATGCTCTGAAATGAAGTATCTGAATTTTGAACACTTTTGACTGGCAGTGTGTATATTATTTGTGCAGTTGATAACAGCTTTTCTGCTGCTTTCATTCTACTTACACAGTGTAAGTTTAACACACAATAATTTGTCTTGCGATTAACAAAACATTACTATAAACAAAGCAGTCGTCCCTGGGTGAGTTCGAACCACCAACCTTTCAGTTAACAGCCGAACTGCGCCACAGAGACACACATGCCCATATATGGCCGTACAGAACCCTCATGAAATTACTTCCGGTGCTGCGCAGAACCAATTGAGGTTTTCCTTTAAATAGCAGTGTTCCGTTCCATGTGACGTCAGCCCGGCTAGCTCAGTCGGAAGAGAATCAGACTCATAATCTCAAGGTTGCTGGTTCGAGCCCCACGTTGGGTGCAAACAGTTTTTTTTAATCCACCTTCTGATACTTTGTTGACACGTGATCCGTGTTTTTGCCCCATTCTCGACACTTTCAGCTCACTTTTTCAGATCAATGTCCTTAAATCTCTGTTGCAGACTGACACAGCTCTGCTCTTCAAATGTCAATCACCCACAGCTCGTGCAGACGGTACGACGTCACAGGCCCCGCCCACTTTCCTCGGTTTCCATAGCGACAAACACTGGAAACAATTCATCACGTCTCCCACTGGTCTGTGTGCTGCAGCTAATCATCTAGTTCACTGAAAAACTCCGTTTTCTCTCTTTTCATACAATAAAACTCAACTTTACTCTCAGCTTTAACCCTTTCATGCATGAATTACGACAATATTAGTCCACATTTTTTTCTTCAGTCATTTTAATCCTCTTTAGGTCTCAAAAAAACAATAAAAGTCAAATTGTTTTAGCAATCTATTTTTCATGGAGTTACAAAAATGGCCACTCAGCTGGACACCATGTGTTTAATTTTTCAAGCAAACAAATATTTATTTAAGCCCATCATTAGAAAGTGTATGGAAGGAAATCTGTTTCATCAGATTTTGAATTAGAAATGCTATTGAATTTCTAGCACTGAATTTTTTTTCCACCAAAATTAAGTATCTGAATATTTTTTTCACTGAAATTAAGTATCTGAATTTTTTTTTTCACTCAAATTAAGTATCTGAATAATTTTTTCACTGAAATTAAGTATCTGAATTTTTTTTTTTCACCGAAATTAAGTATCTGAATTTTTTTTTTGCACTGAAATTAAGTATTTGAATATTTTTTTGCACTAAAATTAATTATCTGAATGTTTTTTTTCACTGAAATTAAGTATCTGAATATTTTTTGCACTGAAATAAAGTATCTGAATATTTTTTTGCAATGAAATTAAGTATCTGCATTTTTTTTTCACTCAAATTAAGTATCTGAATTTTTCTTTTCACTCAAATTAAGTGCCTGAATTTTTTTTTTTTCACTGAAATTAAGTATCTGAATTTTTTTTTTCACTGAAATTAAGTATCTGAATATTTTTTTTTCACTGAAATTAAGTATCTGAATATTTTTTTGCACCAAAATTAAGTATCTGAATTTTGTTTTTTCACCAAAATTAAATATCTGAATATTTTTTTGCACCAAAATTAAGTATCTGAATATTTTTTGCACTGAAATTAAGTATTTGACTATTTTGTTGCACTGAAATTAAGCACCTGAATTTTTCTTTTCACTGAAATTAATTATATGAATATTTTTTTTCACTGAAATTAAGTATCTGAATTTTCTATGCTCTAAAATTAAGTATCTGAATTTTTTTTTCACTCAAATTAAGTGTTTGAATTCTTTTTTTTCACTGAAAATACGTATCTGAATATTTTTTTCACTGAAATTAAGTATCTGAATATTTTTTTGCACCAAAATTAAGTATCTGAATATTTTTGTTTTTCACTAGAATTAAGTATCTGAATATTTTTTTCACTGAAATTAAGTATCTGAATATTTTTTTGCACCAAAATTAAGTATCTGAATATTTTTGTTTTTTCACTGAAATTAAGTATCTGAATATTTTTTGGACTGAAATTAAGTATCTGAACGTTTTCTTTCACTGAAATTAAGTATCTGAATATTTTTTGCACTGAAATTAAGTATTTGAATATGGTTTTGCACTGACATTAAGTGCCTGAATTTTTTTTTTTCACTGAAATTAAGTATCTGAATTTTTTTTTTTGCACTGAAATTATGTATCTGAATTTTTTTTTTTCACCGAAATTAAGTATCTGGATATTTTTTTCACTGAAATTAAGTATCTGAATTTTTTTCATTTTTCACTGAAATCAATTATCTGAATTTTTTTTTTTCAATGACATTAAGTATCTGAATTTTTTTTTCACTCAAATTAAGTGTCTGAATTTTTTTTTTTTCACTGAAATTAAGTATCTGAATATTTTTTTTGCACCAAAATTAAGTATCTGAATGTTTTTTGCACTGAAATTAGGTATCTGAATTTTTTTTTTCACTGAAATTAAGTATCTGAATATTTTTTTGCACCAAAATTAAGTATCTGAATATTTTTTTGCACTGAAATTAAGTATCTGAATATTTTTTTGAAATGAAATTAAGTATCTGAATTTTTTTTTTTTTCACTTAAATTAAGTATCTGAATTTTTCTTTCACTGAAATTAAGTATCTGAATATGTTTTTTGCACCAAAATTAAGTATCTGAATAGTTTTTAGCACTGAAATTAGATATCTGAATTTTTAATGCTCTGAAATTAAGTATCTGAATTTTTCTTTTCACTCAAATTAAGTGTCTGAATTTTTTTTTTTTTTCACTGAAATTAAGTATCTGAATTTTTTTCATTTTTCACTGAAATCAATTATCTGAATTTTTTTTTTTCAATGACATTAAGTATCTGAATTTTTTTTTTCACTCAAATTAAGTATCTGAATTTGTAATGCTCTGAAATTAAGTATCTGAATTTTTGTTTTCACTCAAATTAAGTGTCTGAATTTTTTTTTTTTCACTGAAATTAAGTATCTGAATATTTTTTTTGCACCAAAATTAAGTATCTGAATAGTTTTTAGCACTGAAATTAGGTATCTGAATTTTTTTTTCACTGAAATGAAGTATCTGAATATTTTTTTGCACCAAAATTAAGTATCTGAATATTTTTTTGCACTGAAATTAAGTATCTGAAAATTTTTTTGAAATGAAATTAAGTATCTGAATTTTTTTTTTTTTCACTTAAATTAAGCATCTGAATGTTTTTTGCACTTAAATTAAGTATCTGAATTTTTAATGCTCTGAAATTAAGTATATGAATTTTTCTTTTCACTCAAATTAAGTGTTTGATTTTTTTTTTTTTCACTGAAATTAAGTATCTGAATTTTTCTTTCACTGAAATTAAGTATCTGAATATTTTTTTTGCACCAAAATTAAGTATCTGAATAGTTTTTAGCAATGAAATTAGGTATCTGAATTTTTAATGCTCTGAAATTAAGTATCTGAATTTTTCTTTTCACTCAAATTAAGTGTCTGAATTTTTTTTTTTCACTGAAATTAAGTATCTGATTTTTTTTTCACTGAAATTAAGTATCTGAATATTTTTTGCACTGAAATTAAGCATCTGAATATTTTATTTTCACTGAAATTAAGCATCTTAATGTTATTTGCCCTGAACTTAAGTATCTGAATATTTTTTTTTGCAATGAAATTAAGTATCTGAATATTTTTTTCACTGAAATTAAGTATCTGAATTTTTTTTTTTCACTGAAATTAAGTATCTGAATATTTTCTTATAATAATATAATAATAATAATAATATAATAATATTTAATTTCAGTGCAAAAAAAAATTTCAGATACTTAATTTCAGTGAAAAAAATATTAAGATGCTTAATTTCAGTGAAATAAAACATTCAGATACTTAATTTCAGTGCAAAAAATATTTAGATACTTAATTTCAGTGAAAAAAAAAAATTCAGATACTTAATTTCAGTGCAAAAAATATTAAGATGCTTAATTTCAGTGAAATAAAACATTCAGATACTTAATTTCAGTGCAAAAAAAATTCAGATACTTAATTTCAGTGCAAAAAATATTCAGATACTTAATTTCAGTGAAAAAAAAAATTCAGATACTTAATTTCAGTGCAAAAAAATATTCAGATACTTAATTTTGGTGCAAAAAAAATATTCAGATACTTAATTTCAGTGCAAAAAATATTCAGATACTTAATTTCAGTGAAAAAAAAAAAATTCAGATACTTAATTTCAGTGAAAGAAAAAATTCAGATACTTAATTTCAGTGCAAAAAAATATTCAGATACTTAATTTGAGTGAAAAAAATATTCAGATACTTGATTTCATTGCAAAAAACATTCAGATGCATAATTTCAGTGAAAATAAAATATTCAGATACTTAATATCAGAGCATAAAAAATTCAGATACTTAATTTCAGTGCAAAAAAATATTCAGATACTTAATTTCAGTGCAAAAAAAATTCAGATACTTAATTTCAATGCAAAAAAATATTCAGATACTGAATTTAAGAGAATAAAAAATTCAGATACTTAATTTCAGTGAAAAAAATATTCCGATAGTTAATTTCAGTTAAAAAAATATTCAGATACTTAATTTCAGTGCAAAAAAACAATTCAGATACTTAAGTTCAGTGAAAAAAAAAAAAATTCAGATACTTAATTTCAGTGCAAAAAATATTCAGATACTTTATTTCAGTGAAAAAAAATATTCAGATACTTAAATTCAGTGAAAAAAAACATTCAGATACTTAATTTCAGTGCAAAAAATATTCAGATACTTAATTTCAGTGAAAAAAAATATTCAGATACTTATTTTCAGTGGAAAAAAAAAATTCAGAGACTTAATTTGAGTGAAAAAAAAAATTCAGATGCTTAATTTCAGAGCATAAAAAATTCAGATACTTAATTTCAGTGAAAAAAATATTCAGATACTTAATTTCAGTGAAAAAAAAAATTCAGATACTTAATTTCAGTGCAAAAAAATATTCAGATACTTAATTTTAGTGCAAAAAAATATTCAGATACTTAATTTCAGTGTAAAAAATATTCAGATACTTAATTTCAGTGAAAAAAAAAAATTCAGATACTTAATTTCAGTGAAAGAAAAAATTCAGATACTTAATTTCAGTGCAAAAAAATATTCAGATACTTAATTTGAGTGAAAAAAATATTCAGATACTTGATTTCATTGCAAAAAACATTCAGATGCATAATTTCAGTGAAAATAAAATATTCAGATACTTAATATCAGAGCATAAAAAATTCAGATACTTAATTTCAGTGCAAAAAAACAATTCAGATACTTAATTTCAGTGAAAAAAAAATTCAGATACTTAATTTCAAGGAAAAAAAAAATTCAGATACTTAATTTCAGTGCAAAAAACATTCAGATGCATAATTTCAGTGAAAATAAAATATTCAGATACTTAATTTCAGAGCAAAAAAAACAATTCAGATACTATATTTCAGTGATAAAAAAAAATTCAGATATTTAATATCAGAGCATAAAAAATTCAGATACTTAATTTGAGTGAAAAAATAAATTCAGATTCATAATTTCAGTGAAAATAAAATATTCAGATACTTAATTTTGGTGCAAAAAAATATTCAGATACTTAATTTAAGTGAAAAGAAAAATTCAGATACTTAATTTCAGAGCATAAAAAATTCAGATACTTAATTTTATTGCAAAAAAATATTCAGATACTTAATTTCAGTGCAAAAAACATTCAGATATTCAATTTTAGTGAAAAAAAAAATTCAGATACTTAATGTCAGTGCAAAAAAAATTCAGATACTTAATTTCAGTGCAAAAAATATTCAGATACTATATTTCAGTGAAAAAAAAAATTCAGATACTTAATTTCAGTGTAAAAAATATTCAGATACTTAATTTCGTGCAAAAAACATTCAGATACTTAATTTCAGTGCAAAAAATATTCAGATACTATATTTCAGTGAAAAAAAAAATTCAGATACTTAATTTCAGTGTAAAAAATATTCAGATACTTAATTTCAGTGAAAAAAATATTCAGATACTTATTTCAGTGATAAAAATATTCAGATACTTAATTTGAGTGAAAAAAAATATTCAGATACTTAATTTCAGTGCAAAAAAACAATTCAGATACTATATTTCAGTGAAAAAAAAAATTCAGATATTTAATATCAGAGCATAAAAAATTCAGATACTTAATTTGAGTGAAAAAATAAATTCAGATGCATAATTTCAGTGCAAAAAAAATTCATATGCATAATTTCAGTGAAAATAAAATATTCAGATACTTAATTTCAGAGCATAAAAAATTCAGATACTTAATTTCAGTGAAAAAAAATATTCAGATACTTAATTTCAGTTAAAAAAATATTCAGATACTTAATTTTGGTGGAAAAAAAATTCAGTGCTAGAAATTCAATAGCATTTCTAATTCAAAATCTGATGAAACAGATTTCCTTCCATACACTTTCTAATGATGGGCTTAAATAAATATTTGTTTGCTTGAAAAATTAAACACATGGTGTCCAGCTGAGTGGACATTTTTGTAACTCCATGAAAAATAGATTGCTAAAACAATTTGACTTCAGTTTCAGTGCAAAAAAAAATTCAGGTAATTAATTTAAGTGCAAAAAACATTCAGATAATTTCAGTAGAAAAAAAATTCAGATATTTCATTTCAGTGCAAAAAAATTCAGATACTTAATATAAGTGCAAAAAAAATTCAGATACTTAATTTCAGTGAAAAAAAAAAAAATCAGATACTCAATTTCAATGGAAAAAATTATTTAGATTCTTAATTTCAGTGCGAAAAATATTCAGATACTTAATTTCAGTGCAAAAAATATTTAGATACTTAATTCCAGTGAAACAAATATTCAGATACTTAATTTCAGTGCAAAAAATATTCAGATACTTAATTTCAGTGCAAAAAAAATATTCTGAAAGTTAATTTCAGTGAAAAAAACATTCCGATACTTAATTTCAGTGGAAAAACAAAAATTCAGATACTTAATTTCAGTGAAAAAAACATTCAGATACTTAATTTCAGTGAAAATATTCAGATACTTAATTTCAGTGAAAAAAAAAAATTCAGATACTTAATTTCAGTGCAAAAAAATATTCAGATAGTTAATTTGGGTGCAAAAAAATATTCAGATACTTAATTTCAGTGAAAAAAATTATTCAGATACTTAATTTCAGTGAAAAAAAAAAAATTCAGACACTTAATTTCAGTGAAAAAAAAAAAATTCAGATACTTAATTTCAGTGAAAAAAATATTCAGATGTTTAATTTCAGTGAAAAACAATATTTAGATACTTAATTTCATTGAAAAAAATACTCAGATACTTAATTTCAGAGCATAAAAAATTCAGATACTTAATTTCAGTGAAAAAAATATTCAGATACTTAATTTCAGCACAAAAAATATTCAGATACTTAATTTCGGTGGAAAAAAAAAAATTCAGATACTTAATTTCGGTGAAAAAAAAAATTCAGATACTTAATTTCAGTGCAAAAAATATTCAGATACTTAATTTCAGTGAAAAAAAATATTCAGATACTTAATTTCAGTGCATAAAAAAATTCAGATACTTAATTTCGGTGGAAAAAAAAAAAATTCAGATACTTAATTTCGGTGAAAAAAAAAATTCAGATACTTAATTTCAGTGCAAAAAATATTCAGATACTTAATTTCAGTGAAAAAAAATATTCAGATACTTAATTTCAGTGCATAAAAAAATTCAGATACTTAATTTTGGTGCAAAAAAATATTCAGACACTTAATTTCAGTGAAAAAAATATTCAGATGCTTAATTTCATGCAAAAAACATTCTGATACTTAATTTCAGTGCAAAAAATATTCAGATACTTAATTTCAGTGCAAAAAAATATTCAGATACTTAATTTTGGTGCAAAAAAATATTCAGATACTTAATTTCGGTGGAAAAAAAAAAATTCAAATACTTAATTTTGGTGAAAAAAAAATTCCGATACTTAATTTCAGTGCAAAAAAATATTCAGATACTTAATTTCAGTACAAAAAAACATTCAGATACTTAATTTCTGTGCAAAAAAATATTCAGATACTTAATTTTGGTGCAAAAAAAAAATTCCGATACTTAATATCAGTGAAAAAAAAAAAAATTCAGACACTTAATTTCAGTGAAAAAAAAAATTCAGATACTTAATTTCTGTGAAAATTTTCAGATACTTAATTTCAGTGAAAATAAAATATTCAGATACTTAATTTCAGTGAAAAAAAAATATTCAGATACTTAATTTCAGTGAAAAAAAATATTCAAATACTTAATTTCAGTGCAAAAAAAAATTCAGATACTTAATTTCAGTGAAAAAAAAAAATTCAGATACTTAATTTTGGTGCAAAAAAATATTCAAATACTTAATTTTGGTGCAAAAAAAAATTCAGATACTTAATTTCAGTGAAAAAAATATTCAGATACTTAGTTAGAGTGAAAAAAAAAATTCAGATACTTAATTTCATTGCAAAAAAATATTCAGATACATAATTTCAGTGAAAAAAAAAATTCAGATACTTAATTTCAGTGCACAAAAATATTCAGATACTTAATTTTGGTGGAAAAAAAATTCAGTGCTAGAAATTCAATAGCATTTCTAATTCAAAATCGGATGAAACAGATTTCCTTCCATACACTTTCTAATGATGGGCTTAAATAAATATTTGTTTGCTTGAAAAATTAAACACATGGTGTCCAGCTGAGTGGACATTTTTGTAACTCCATGAAAAATAGATTGCTAAAACAATTTGACTTGCATTGTTTTTTTGAGACCTAAAGAGGATTAAAATGACTGAAGAAAAAACTGTGGACTAATATTGTCGTAATTCATGCATGAAAGGGTTAAAGCTGAGAGTAAAGTTGAGTTTTATTGTATGAAAAGAGAGAAAACGGAGTTTTTCAGTGAACTAGATGATTAGCTGCAGCACACAGACCAGTGGGAGACGTGATGAATTGTTTCCAGTGTTTGTCGCTATGGAAACCGAGGAAAGTGGGCGGGGCCTGTGACGTCGTACCGTCTGCACGAGCTGTGGGTGATTGACATTTGAAGAGCAGAGCTGTGTCAGTCTGCAACAGAGATTTAAGGACATTGATCTGAAAAAGTGAGCTGAAAGTGTCGAGAATGGGGCAAAAACACGGATCACGTGTCAACAAAGTATCAGAAGGTGGATTAAAAAAACTGTTTGCACCCAATGTGGGGCTCGAACCAGCAACCTTGTGATTATGAGTCTGATTCTCTACCGACTGAGCTAGCCGGGCTGACGTCACATGGAACGGAACACTGCTATTTAAAGGAAAACCTCAATGTGTATTTGTGTATATGTATATATGTATATATATATATATATATATATATATATATATATATATTTTTTTTTTTTTTTTTTTTTTTTTAAATATACTTCTTTGTTTTGTTTTTTGTTGATTTTTTTTATATATTTTTTTCATTATTATTTTTTCTTTTTCATTTTTTATTTTTTTAAATTAATTAATTAATTTATTTTATTATTATTATTTGTGTGTGTATATGTGTGCAAATGTATATGTTTGTCTGTATGCATGTTTTTTTTTGTTTCTCTCTTTTCTTTCCCCTCACACCTCCCTCCTTCAGGTCATCAAAGTGATTGTATGAAGGTGTGCAACTCACTAGTGAAAAAAGCCCTGATGAAGACCAGAGGTTGCAACACGTTGACTGTATTTTTTAAAAATGCCATGAATTAATAAAGACATTTTATTTTTACACAAATCCTACAGTGTGCCTAGCATGCGAATGCAGATTTTTTTTTTTTTTTTTTTTTTTGACTCTAAACAACCAGACACACCACAAGTTTCCAGAGAGCACCTGTGGATAATCACCAAGAAGAAGACCCAGCAGCACTTCCACTTTGTTGGATTAGGGTTGGAACACACTTTGGTACCATACCGTTGTGACAATTATTTGAACAGTATTGTACTGCAGAAAGTAGTGTGTTACTATAAAAATGGAAAAGAGGAAAAGGCAATTAACAATAGAAGAGACAGACCATCAGAACACTTAAAAAGGTTGGTCTACATGTGCAGGCTGCATACACACATGTTCAGTTCAGTCCGACTCTGTACTCATGAAGCCCAGTGAGCTTTGGGATGTTTGTGTCTCAGTAAGGGTTATGCATCTAATTAGTTTATAAATGAACCATATTCCAATTTTTATTTTTTTATTTTTTTTTGGGGGGGGGGGTTGTTTGTTTTTCTCTTCAACTTGCAACTTCATTTGAGTCTCAGAGAATAGTTACCCTTTTTTCCCCTTAATTTGTGGTGGTTTAGTTGTAATTATGGTGACACATGTACAGGGTGGGGAAGCAAAATTTACAATGAACATTTAGTTGTTTTTTCTCAGCAGGCACTACGTCAACTGTTTTGAAACCAAACATATATTGATGTCATAATCATACCTAACACTATTATCCATACCTTTTCAGAAACTTTTGCCCATATGAGTAATCAGGAAAGCAAACGTCAAAGAGTGTGTGATTTGCTGAATGCACTCGTCACACCAAAGGAGATTTCAAAAATAGTTGGAGTGTCCATAAAGACTGTTTATAATGGAAAGAAGAGAATGACTATGAGCAAAACTATTACGAGAAAGTCTGGAAGATACTATTAAAGAAGAATGGGAGAAGTTGTCACCCCAATATTTGAGGAACACTTGCGCAAGTTTCAGGAAGCGTGTGAAGGCAGTTATTGAGAAAGAAGGAGGACACAGAATAAAAACATTTTCTATTATGTACATTTTCTTGTGGCAAATAAATTCTCATGACTTTCAATAAACTAATTGGTCATACACTGTCTTTCAATCCCTGCCTCAAATTATTGTAAATTTTGCTTCCCCACCCTGTACAGTTGCGGAAAAAATTATTAGACCACCCTTTTTTCTTCAATTTCTTGTTCATTTTAATGCCTGGTACAACTAAAGGTACATTTATTTGGACAAATATAACGGTGTATGACAGTGTTTCCACATTCACTCCGGAGCCTCTGAACATCCAAATGGGTCATATCTCATGGCCGTGAAAAGATGACAAACTGTATTTTACACCAATTATTTACATGTAATGACAGGATTACTGGATCAACAGATATTAGACAGTTTACATCAGTACATTTGCAGAAAAAATTATTAGACCACCCCTTGTTTTCTTCTATTTCTTGTTCATTTTAATGCCTGGTACAACTAAAGGTACATTTGTTTGGACAAATATAATGATGACAACAAAAATAGCTCATAGTAGTTTAATTTCAGAGCTGATATCTATCCATTTTCCATGTTTCCTTGATAATAACCAAAATCACTTCAGTTTTTCCATCAATATCTATGGCATTGTACTGACAAAAACAGTGCTTTTAGGCATTCCATGTTTTCTTTTCTGTCTGTTTTAGTCACATGATACACACAGGAGTTAGTACTGGATTGCATAACCATTGTTTGTGATGACTTTTGATGGTCTAAATTATTTCCACAGGATGGATGGATATTTATTTATCCATCCATCCATGCCCATATCGTCACTGTTGTGCGGAAACCTCGTAAGTCCATGTTTGGTCTTTATTTTGGTCATAAAATTATTCTGTGGGTCAGTCTTCATATTGGCCTGATGGTTTTAGAAATATTTAACTCATGAAAAGTGTTGAAAAAGGCTTATGACTACATTTCTTAACTCCGTTCTTCTACTTCTGAAAAATAACCGATTTGGACATCAGTGGTTTCTGCCCGACAGCAACGATATATATGTACAGTCACGGAAACAATACACACAGGAGTTAGTACTGGATTGCATAACTATTGTTTGTGATGACTTTTGATGGTCTAATCATTTTGTTTGTGACTGTATTGCTGTTGTCCTCCTCAGGGTATGTTGACCGAAGGCCTGCGTACGGCTGAAGGCTGTTACCGGACTGTGTGGGAACAGCTGGGCATGGCCTTCCAGACTCCTGAGGCCTACTGTGAGAAGAGCATCTACCGCTCTCTGGCCTACATGAGGCCGCTGAGCATCTGGGCCATGCAGCTGGCCCTGAACGCCTCACAGAGGGACCAGACCACTTTGGCTTCAACTGGAACCACAGACCAGGACCAGGCAGTACAAGCTCAGAAAGAAGACCAGAGCTAGGACCGGAGCCACCTGACAGACTGTCTATCCTGTGCTGCTTTATCTGATCGACTGAAGACTTTTCCACATTTTCTGTTGTTTGACAGAGTTGTGGTGGTTTGAGAAGAACTCCTGTAGATCATAATGTTGTCAGATGATGGGTCTGAAGAGCAAACGCTCCTGATTTACAACATTAGTCGCTTTTCCATTGGACGTCTGCACGAAACTTTACCGATATTTATTAAGTGTGGAAAAAACAAAAGTGTGTAATGTCGATTTTTCCATTAAATCACAAATGCGATGATTTGTTTATTTATTATCGCCAGATGACACAAGAAGTCATTCCATAAACATGGTGACAAGCTGGGTAGAGGTTAGGGCTCCTCAGGTTGATATAGGCATAGAAGTGGGAACATATGATCCAGGGTAAAAACAGTGATTAAATATAACGGAATATTGACATGATGATTTGAGTTGATTTATTAAGTTAAATTTAAACTGATATATGTGTTGTGATCGATAAGTATGATTAAAATAAGACAATGTTGATTTATTTGAATGAAAAAGGATGTGTTGAGACATGTTAAAGTAGAGAAGGGGCATGTCAGGGCATGTTTTGCTTGAACACAGTCAGTGAGTGTTGCGAAATCAGAGAAATGAGAAAAACAACCGGCTATCTGCCGCACCCAAACTGGTCAAAACTGGAAAGAAAGGGAAGTTCCAACGGAGACATCTGGACATGACTCATCCATTGATGAAGTCATCTGGGTGTAGCCGGGGGATGTCTAAAGTTCTGTTAAAATCTAAAAGGGCTATTATAGCTCTTCAGAAGTACGAGATGCTCCGAAAGAGAGGGTGCCCTACGTGTTCTACGTAGAGATTAGACTTAGAGTTACGCTCTTTTAGGACCAGAAAAGAGTGTGGCAGATTGGCTTCTAAGTTGTTAATCTTACTTCTCAAATAATGCTGGAGGTTTCATCAGATAGAGTAACTTTGCATCGATGAGTCGAGATTTGAAGACAAAGACCTATCTCATCTGTGAGACAACGGATCAAAAACTTTAAAGACAAGAATTGTCTTTTAAGAGACTTTTACCAACTTCACGGGGACATTGTCAACAAGAGAGCTGTTCACCGGAGTTTATTCGGTTTTTCCCTGTTTGGTCCGGACTGGAAAAGAAGAAGATTTTTATATTTCTTAATTCTTTTTCCTTTTACCCAGCATTGGATTCATCAGTTTTGGCCAAACTGATGAGTTCCTCTTCTAAATTGTATTAATTCTCATTTTAGCGAAATTTGAACTTTTTTCCAATTTTTCTTTAAATTCGGAAACAGTAGTTTTTCCTTTTTTCTTACCTTGAGGACCTCAAGCAAGGCAACCGTTTTGGGACAAGTTCAAAAGGACTCAAAGGACTGAACTGTGGGTTGAGGGATTACAACAGGGATTGAGTTGAAGTAAGGAAAGTAGAAGTCGGCTAAGTTTAATGATTACAATCATAGATTATATTTTTAGAGGTTCAGTTTAATGATTCTATTATTGATTAACCGATTGAAGATTTATGTATATGCTTTGCTTTGCTAAGATTGCCTACAATAAATTTATAAAAAGTACGTTCTAAATTCTCCTTGATTTATTCCCAATGTGGTGCATTATGTTGGTGAATGTAAAAGGTTAGGTTATTGTGTGTATAACATCAAAAGTCTTGAGGATATCTTAGCCCTAAATCCACCTATTATCATTTATGTGTCCCGAGGGTCTTCTATTCCTGACCTTCAAATTATTACCTGTCATGTAACAAGTGCACTAAATCCATGTGAAACAGCTGCCACAACCAACTGGGCTGGTATTATTACTGACCATTGAGTGGGTTTCTCCTGGCAGTTCTGGTACCAGAGTTAGCGGGACAGAGGTTGGAATTAAAGGTAGTTAGAAGACAGGCGAGTGTTTCAAAGTTTATTCAGCTAAGTAGTACCTCTTCGGGTTAGTGTGGGAGGGTAAGACCCCAGTTCAGCTACGAGAGGTCAGGACCCTATTTAAACGGAGAGCTGAATCACGGCAGTACCGAGGGTTTAACACGTGGCACCCCAGATGGGACCAGTTCCGAACGAAGAAAGGATTCGGGGTCCCGGCAAAGAATAAGCCAGTGGTCAGGGGACTACTGGTCGTGTGAGATCCCCGAAGGACTTCTGGGCGCGGCCTGGCGAAAGGCATTGTGATCCTGACGACACCAGGACCCAGAAGGGCGGGGCAGTTGAGAGGAGCATAACGGCCCCTTCCACGTACCAAGTCTGCGGAGAAGAGGCAGCAATGGGCGTGGCAGCAGCAGTCGCTGAGATCTTCGAGACTAGGGAGAAGCAGTCGACTCTGCGGAGAAACCCAACCAGCTGACACCTCTCCTTTCTTGCCCCGAGGTACTAAGGGGGTGAGGAGTGGTGCAGCCCGGCAATCGACAACGCAGAGATGGCAGAGGGGGGAAATCCTCACCCCCCAACCACAGATCATCTATTGGAGAACACCCCAGCGATGGAAGGACCGGATCCAGGGGCATCGGGCCAGCGGAGCGGGGAATCCTCATCATCAGCAGCGAGCCAGGGACATCCATCTGCGTCAAGGACTGAGGAGCAACCGCCACGACAACCGACACCCAATCCCACACCATCGACGGACGGAGGAGGCTCCAAGGACGATGCAGCGTCTTCACAGAGGGTCGAGGGGCAACCACCGCAACGGATGACATCCGATCTTCACCCACCAACGCCGGAAGAGAGAGTCTTGGGAGACACTGAGGCGACATCGGATGAAGAGGACGACGCGGGATCCCAGAAGGAGAGCATCGGAGTCTACTTCCACATCATTCCGTGGGGACAAGGATGGAGGTTCTGGGATGACACCATCCGGGCCCATGTCTTCGAGCGAAGTGGCCGTAGCTCGGTAGAAGACTGTATGACCGAGGTGTCTGATGATATTTCTCAGCGTGGAGAATACACAACACCTAAATCACGAGAAAACATTGCTGTGAAGGTGGTGAGATCGCCTGATACGGCCAGTACCAAGAAAGACACTAGAGACTGGATAGAATGGGCTATACGGGTTCTGCTTCCCGACTCAGGTCCGTTTGAGGGAGCAGCAACCTTGATAAGTCCACAAAGAATTTTGATTCAATTATAAAGATGCTTGCCAAAGAAGCCGGGCTCCAGAGGGTGACCATAAAGCAGAAGGTGAAAGCAGCCAATCGTTACCGAGACCACTACCCGTTGCTGGAGAAGCTGGCCCAATATCAAGACCATGTAACACAGCTAGACAACGACGGAGAAAGCTTGAGGAGCTACGTCACCGAGCTGAGGGATGGTGACTCCGAGGTCTCGTTCGAGTCGGCATCGGCAGACTGGGACGACCTCTCTGAGTGCACGAGACTACCGCTAGAGCTGAATATGGAAACACCAAATTTGGCAAAGAAGGTACTCAACCAGTATAACGGGGTGAAGGATTGTTTGCGGGGCAATCCGCAGTACCCAAGCCAAGCTTCGGGAGCACAAGAATGCGAATGCCCCTTCATACCAGTGCCTTGCTTCAGCTGCCCAAGCAGGAGCACGAGCGCGGCCTGAAGGCTGTTTTTCCACCCAGCAGCAGGGAGCCAATGCTGCCAGTCTTTGGAGGAGCAGCGGAGGAGACGCGACGGTGTGCCGAATGGCTGCCCCCTTTGACACCTATGGACAGCGGGGTACCCAAGATAAGAAGCCCAGCAGGTTTGTTCCTGTATAATTATACAGGACAACCATGGGATCTGCAAGCCCATGGACTGGTTTTCATTGTCGGTGAAAACTATAAACCACGAGATAAGAAGTTTCGACATAATCTGCTAGAGAATGCTGGAAAAGACTACAGTGAAGTTAAAAGAAGTAAGAAAGACAAGTAAACCAACAAGAGATGGGACCTCCATTATGAGATTAACCAGCGGGGGGGTCTACCGGCTATTACGGATTCATCCACGTCCCGTTGGAGCAGTGCAGCATCAATGATCGGCCGTAAAGATACAAAGAATATTGGTCGACGCCCTAGGCCAGGCCCTGCAGTTTGCTAGTGAACAGCAATTCAGGAGAGTGGTGCTGCCGGTCGAGGGGCTACAGTCCGGAACATTCCCCTGGATGGAGGCTGAGGACGCAGCACTGAAAGCAGGACAGATCCATCTCATGGGCCGGAACCTATGGTCCAACCTGAGAGAGGTGGTGATCGTCACTTCAGAGAAGCAGAGGCAGAAGTGGCAAACCATGGCCACCCAGAAGGTGATGGGGGCCGGAGATATGGAGGAAGCACCCCCAGAGCCAAAACCAACCCGGGACTATCTGTAACCATCTCAAAGCCCATGAGGGAAAGAAAGACTTCCACGCCGACATCCACGAGGGCGAATGGGAGGTCTGGACATCCAGCTGAGGTCACCTTCGGGCACCCTGATCCATCGGCAATCAGAGACCATCACCTGTCAACGATGCCGCCGACAGGGATCGGCAAAACCTACGTTTGATACTCCATGGACGCCCCTACCAACGGGAATCACGGAGTTCCTGGAAGCACCGATGGCCTCAGTACAACGAGGAGACCAACGAACACCCAGGAAATCGATTCAGCTGGAACAACCCCCGGCGGCCCCACCATCATCACCAGCCAACTCAGCAGCACCAGAGGGAGCGGCACAGTCGGAGGAAGATGGGGAACTCTCGGATGAAAACCCATCATCCGATCCCGAGAGTGAGACCTATGCCTCAGCCGCAGTGGATAATCCCACTCAGCTCAGGGACGTGAGGTATGGAAAAAGAAAGGGAAATAAAAAGAAAGTTCCCCTGCTCAATGTGTTTACAGCATCAGAAAGGCTGGCTAAGGACCCAACCATGGGGTTCTTAGAGACAAAAGATGGTAGAAAAGCATATGTCCCTGAGGCAGGCCAGACTGACCATGAAATCCCGCATGCATGGAGGGATTCATTGGAAGAAAAGTGGACACTGTCAGTCACAGTGAAGGGCAAGGAGTGGGCCAATTTTCTGATGGCTCCCTCCTACCCTTCCTTGAGAAACTGTACTGATCTGACTGACCCCTTTAGAGTGGGGTTCACGACGGTGGGGTACGACGTGATGCTTCGGTGCCTCAAGACAGCGGCAAAGAAACATGCTAAAATTACATTGGAAAAAGAGAGAACAGTGGTGTCTGGGAGCGATGATGAAGAGGAAGAGACGTTACAAGATCGACAAGGGGGTCTAGGAGCACAGCAACCCGACCGACGGCCGGCGCCAGTCAGGTATGAGGAACCCCTATTGGGGAGAGTCCTGGAGCAGTCAACCATCGCAACAGGTCCAGCCATAGGGGAGCTGAAGAAGCTCAAGATGACAGTTTCCCCAAAGGAACCAGGGCAGTCTCTTCGAGAGTACCTGAAACAGACCTGGCCACTAGTGAGAGTTAATACCACAAACGAAGAGGCAAAGCGGTCGTGGCTGTCCAGCGTAACCCGAGAACCGCTCGAGCCCGACAGCACGGCGGAACAACATTACAAACGATTGGTCCTCGAAAGAAGCGAATGACGAAGACGTACAAATTGAACGGGCCCGGGCTAAGTTGGACGAGGGACACACTCTCACCCAGGTTTGGCATAACCTGAGCAGAGCCCTGCCAGTGAATGCAAGCTGCGGGTCCTGAAAAGACTCACGAAAGGGCTGAAGAATGAGATGGACTTCTACCTCCTAGATGCTGACACAATATCGGAGGGGCAAATCAGCGAAGTCGTGAAGAGATGGGATCTCAGAAGACGCTTCGAGGAGGAAAAGACGAGCGGAGAGCAACCAACGCAGTCAACGTGGACCAGGAGAGCAGCCGACACCAAGACTGCCTCAACAGCCGCAGAGCAGAGCATCGAGACCACCACAGCAGCTTCAGCAGCAGCAGCGGATGCCGCCAAGGGGGCCACCAGGCAACCCTCCACAAGGGAGCATTAGACCGCCGGGCCCACCAGCGGAACGACCCCAAAAAGGTAAAACTCCTTACATCCCTTATGAAGAGTACCAGAAGCTGACGCCTGAGCAAAGACGAGCCCTTCGGGAGTCCCGGGATACCGGGGCTGGCGGAGGGCAGCAGAAGTAATGGCAGACGGTCGGCGGGTCATTATGGAGCACGGTTACCAGGTCGGAGATGAAATCTACTCCAATGTGGATGGAGTACCCTATCTGGTAGATACCGGGGCACAGGTGTCGATGACCCGCAGAAACCTGACACCTAAAGGACACCTGAAAGTACAGTTGGCTGATGGGACTATCACCAGTATTCCTTATGGAATCTGGAAAGGGATTGTTTGGGCATTGGGGAAGTATGACTTGCTTTCCCTACATGACATGAAACTTTTATATGACAAGACTTTTCAACCTGAGAAGATCCAGTGTCGATTGCAGATTTTGAGTGCAAAGTTGATCCAATTGCATCGTGGAATAAGTGAACCGGCTACAAGGACGTGGTACAAGCCAGTAAACATCCCTGAGGTAACAGAGCAAAAGGTTGCCGAATCTGACTTTTCTGAAACAGGAAAAGCCAGATTAAGGGACATCATTGATAGCGCCAAAGTAGCCCGTTTTAAAATGATTGTTGGGACTTAGGGGAGAAGTACGTACACGTAATTGAGGGTGGCGTGCACCCCCCAGTGCGACAGTACCCACTGAACCCTGAGGCGCTGAAAGAAATGGATTTGATAGTGAAGGAACTGAGTTTTCTGGGGGTTATACGTGAAGAGCCTAACCCCATCACCAACAGCCCAATCCAAGCTGTTAAGAAACCAGAGTCGGCCGGAGGAGGATGGAGACCCGTAATCAACTTCAAAGCACTCAACCGGAGAACTGTGGCTAATAGAGCAAGCCTCATCAACCCACAAGGGACACTGAAAACCTTGAAATTGAAGCCCTTCAAATCCTGCATTGACTTGGCAAACGGGTTTTTCTCCTTGAGACTTGCCAAGGCTTCGCAGGTCAAAACCGCTTTTACCCATAAGGGACGAGCATATGTATGGACAAGGCTGCCACAAGGGTTCAAGAATTCGCCTAATGTGTTCCAGTCGGCAGTGATGGACATCCTGGAAGGGTTGGATGCCACGGTGTACATCGACGACGTGTTCATTGCCGATGACACTGAGGAAGAGCACCTGGAGAGACTGCAGAGGGTAGTAGAGAAACTACAGGCTGCAGGCTTGAAACTCAATTTAAAGAAATGTCAATTTGGAAAGCATCAAGTGAACTACTTGGGGTTTGAAATCTCCGACGACCTAGGTCTATCAGCAGACTACAGAAAGAAGATTGAGCAGGTTGAGCCACCAGGTTCCCTGAATGAACTGCAAAGGATAATGGGACTTTTCAATTATGTAAGAGACCATGTTCCAGGCTACCAAAAGTATGCTAAACCCCTGTACGCCAAGCTCAGGAAAGTAGACGATCCACAAGGCCTGACGTGGATATGGACTGCTACAGACCAACAAAACCTGGAAGACCTGAGAAAAGCTATCCAGGGAGCTTCCAAGCTTGAGCCAAGAAGTCATACTGTGAGGTTAATAGCAGAAATCGCCT
>NC_043974.1:39754229-39827395 GCF_902148855.1 Sphaeramia orbicularis | reverse complement strand
AGAACAGTCATAAGGGCGATGAGGAGGTAGGGCCGTAGCCTTAGATTTACTGAATACCTCCTTAAGGTCATGTAACATGGAGGAACCCTTTTCTAGTGCAGGAAAGTCTTTATCCTCCTCCTGAGGAACACTAACCGGGGCCACGGAGATCTGAGGCATCTTGGGAGGACAAACAGGTAACTTAAACAAACTTGCAACGAGCTCCACATTCTTTACCCCCGAATAAACCTCCCCCGTGCCCCAATCAATAAAAGGTTCGTGTTTCTGCAACCACGGATACCCAGGATAAGTGGTTGAGTGTCTGAGTTGTAAATATGAAAACTGATGTCCTCAGTGTGTCCGTCCATAAACTGCACAGCGACCGGCTCAGTACAGTGGGTTATCCTGCAGATCACGTGATCATCCAGGGCTCGAGCTTCTAGTGGACGCTGGATAGGCGTAGAGCTGAGTCCCAACTTAAGTACCAGATTCTGATCCATAAGATTAGCGTCGGAACCGGAATCGATCAGGAAGGGGTGCTGGAGAGACAGAGAATCAGAGCACAGAAGAACCACAGGAAACGGACGAGTGACAGTGGACAGACAAACAGTTCGGCTCAGTAGCGACCCCTCACCTGTCTTAGCATCTGGTCTTAAGGCACAGCTGCTGACTCTGTGCCCCTCCTTGTCCGCAGTATAAACAGAGGCCTTCAACCAAACGTCGTCGGCGTTCTGCAGCCGAGATGTGAGCCCGGCCCAGTTGCATCGGCTCCTCTTTATTGCCGCTGGACTCAGCAACTGGGGAACGAACCACCTCACGACCAGGTCCCTTGCTAGTCGGAGTGCGGACCTCGGGTTCTTCTGACTGCCACACAGACTCTTGATCTGCGACCCGGATAGCCTCGGTGACGACGTCGTCTAAGGAGTGCAGCTGTTGGCGAAGCGCCATCTCCCGGCCAACAGAACGACTTAGGCCGGTCAAAAAAGCGGTCATCAGGGCCTGGTTGTTCCACCCCGATTCAACCGCTAGGGAACGAAAGGCGCTCACATACTGCCTGATTGTCATATCTCCCTGTCTAAGCCTCATGAGCTGATGACCAGCAAATTGGCTCCGAACCGGGTGGTCATAAACCCTCTTAAGTTCTGATACAAGGGTTGAAAAAGACTGAACAGCAGGGGAATTTTGCTCAAAAAGGGCGTTGAAATAGCTTAAAGGAGGGCCTTCCAACAGGCTGGCAACATAGGCAATCTTAACAGAGTCTTTAGCAAATCGAACGGGCTGGGAAGCAAAAATTAACTGGAGCTGGGTGAAAAAATCACGACAGGTATCAGGATTACCAGAATATTTGGATGGCGCCGGAATGTTCGGCTCAACCGAGTCTCGAACTGGCGGGGTAGCGGCCCGATTCTCGCCTGACGCAGCTGCAGCCGCAGCTTGGGTGCTGGTGAGTTGGACGACCTGAGTAGTGAGCTGGTTCATTTTATCCAGGAGGGTGTGGAGAGCCTGCTCATGTCCACCCAGCCTGTGCCCCTGGGACTGGATAGCCTCCTTGACCTGTGTGAGTTCTGCTGGATTCATTTTATGGCCAGTTTGTACTGTAATGCGGCTAGTACAAACACTGAATCCAAATGCAGTAACTCTGACACAAAAATAAGGTTCAAAGGATTTATTATTCACACACAGGTAAAAGAATAATAATAATGACAGAATCTTGAGGATAAAGGTGGAAGATATCCTCCTCTGATTCGTCCTCCGGTTCGAGGGCGGCAGCCCGTCTCCCCGAGCGGCGTTTGGGGTATTTTCCCCGACTGGGGAAAAGCAAAGGGAGGTCAGGGACGGAAACAGGTCATGCACAGGCAGCCTATCACTCAGGCAACAGGACATAAGGGCTAGACAAATACTCACGTACCAGAAAGTCAGGGCGAGAAGATCGAAACCAGGAAACCAGATGAGGCAGACAAAAACCGACAGGGAGCAGGCAGTAGGCAAAAAACCGAGGAATCCAAAAAGGGTCACAACAGGCAGACAAAACGAACAAACGAGGTCAAGACGCTGGTAAGAACTACTAGAGTTACAAACTGGCGACTGACAAGGGAAAAGGACAGGGTTTAAATACACAAAAGGGAGGGAAGACAACTAGACACAGGTGGAGGCAAATCAGGGCGGAGACAGGTAATCAGGTAAGAGGTCAGGGGAGAACAGAGAACAGGAAGTAAAGATGACAGACAAGACACATGAGGGGAAACTTAACAAAATAAGACAGGAAACGACAAACAAAACATAAAAGACAGACGAGACCAGACTAACGTCTGGCTGCGGGTATGACAGTAGATGTTCTTTAAAGATCAGATTAAAGTTAAGGGTCATTATGTCAGAAACTGCAGAAAAAGTGATTGTTTCAGTAAAATATATCATTAAATGAACATAAACCACGTGTGTCTATCCACTGTTATTGATCCAACTCCATGGTTTTACTGGTGAATCAATGTTGTAGATGATTGCGGTGTTTCCACCGGTCACTACGGAGCCTCTGAACGTCCAAATGGGTCACATCTGATGACCATGAAAAGATGACAAACTGTATTTTGCACAAATTATTTACATGTATTGATAGGATTAGTGGAATAAACAAGTATTAAACAGTTTAGGTCAGTAGATGCTTTCGGTCACCAGTGGATGTTTGGGTCTTCATGGGTTAAATATAATATAAGATATCTGCTGTTTGGGTTGCACTGTCACAAACATGTTCTGTTCATCTCTGTGGTTCTCGGTTTGGCAGGCGGTGATGGAGGTCGGAGATGAAGTTCGACCTGGATGGAGACGGACTCATTGAGAACTCTGGATATGCAGACCAGACTTATGATGGATGGACAGTGACTGGACCAAGGTGAGGGTGGAAGAATGACACGGTGGAAAAATGTATTTATATTATAGTGTCCATGAAGTCTACTGATTATTGCAGAAGAATGCAAAAATATCAGATATATTTAAAAATAATTACAATTCCCCATATAATTTTACATCATATTAGGAATTATGGATTTGTTTTGATTAACCCATAAAGACCCAAACAGCCACTGGCAACCAAATCATCTACTGATGTCAACTGTTGAATAACTTCTGAACATAGATAGATAGATAGATAGATAGATAGATAGATAGATAGATAGATAGATAGATAGATAGATAGATAGATAGATAGATAGATAGATAGATATTTTATTAATACGAAGGGAAATGTAAGTATTCAGGATCTTTGCATACAGCATAAGGTTAGTAACCAGATTAACACTGACATTAAGGTTAGTATATACTCTCAGAAAACATGCTAAAAAACTTAGTCTAAAAAACTTCCTGTGTAATACTGTAAACCAAACACTTCTAATTCAAAAATCTGTAGAAAACTAAATGTATAGTCAGTGTACAGTATTTACACATTTCAGGGCACAGTGATTTAAAGTGAAAACAGTGATTTAAAGTAGAGCTGCAACCGATTAATCGCTTCAAACTGATCCAAAAAAAATCATTCAACCACAATTCTCCTGAATCAGAGCTTTGTTTCCTTCATTTCTCTGCTGTTAAACATTGGTTCCACTGTTGTGTTTCACACGGACGCTTATTGTGACGCACAAAGAAGCTTCAATTCAGGAAAACTGCAATAGAATATGTTTCCATTCAATTAATTCGAGTTGATTAATCGAATCGTGAATTTTTGCATTCTCTTCAAGCACCTAATCGATTAATCGGTTGCAGCTCTAATTTAACCCTTTCATGCACACTGGTCACTACAGCGGACAGCTATTCTACAGCTGTTCTCTTGTATACATGGATTTTGTTGTTCTTTTCGTTGTTGTTGTTTTGTTTTTTTACACATATCTTTATTAAAGTTTTAATACACTACATATCTTTTCTGGCATGAATTGGTACATTATGTAGATCTCTCCTGAGCATAATCACAAGCCACACCATAGGCAAACGTACATGGGGATAGGCAGGCTCACGTACCGATAGTCCAGGCAGGGTCGAAACCAGGGATAGGGCACCAAGGCGGATGAACAGACAGGGGTCAGGCGAATTCTCAGGTGTGATAGACGAACCAGGTCGAAGACAGACGAGCAGGCAGACGAGGGACAGGCAGAGACGGTGGTCAAAGGGCACAAACGGGTCACAACAGGCAGGCGAACAAACAGGATCCAAAAAAACGCTGGTAAGTTAACACACCAAAAGGAGGAAAACGAATTGGCAATGAACAGGGGAGAACACAGGGTTTAAATACACAAGAGGGCGGGAAGACAATTGGACACAGGTGGAGACAATCAGGGAGGAGTCAGGTAATCAGGAAAAGGTGAACACAAAAAGGAAGTAAAGACACCAGACAAGACACATGAGGGAAACTTAACAAAATAAAACAGGAAACGACACACAAGACAGACAAACAAGTAGAAGTCCGGGGACTGATATGACAGTACCCCCCCTCAAGGGACGGCTCCAGACGGACCAGGAACCTCAGGATGGCAGTGATGAAAATCCCTGATGAGGTCCGGGTCCAGGATGAAGGACGCAGGGACCCAGGATCGCTCTTCTGGTCCGTATCCCTCCCAATCCACCAGGTACTGGAATCCACGTCCCGGCGACGGGCCGCCAGGAGCCGGCGCACGGAGTAAACTGGTTCACCATCAATGACCAGGGCGGTGGTGGAGGCTGGGTGGGGGGTACCAGCTGGCTTTCCTTCGCAGGTTTGACTTGACTGACATGAAAAGTGGGGTGGATCTTCATGGTTCTTGGCAGCTTTAAGCGGACAGAAACAGGGTTAATAACTTTTGAGATGGGAAATGGGCCAACAAACCTGGGAGTCAGCTTACGGCTTTCCACCCTCAATGGCAGATGACGCGTGGACAGCCACACCCGCTGATCCTGCTGATAAGCCGGTGCAGGGGTCCTGCGGCGGTCCGCCATAGTCTTATAATAGCCGGCGGACTTCAACAGGGCCTGCCTGGCCCGCATCCAAGTGGAGGACTTGGAGGCGCTGCAGGAGGTGCAGCGCCTAATGAGGACCTGGGCCGACGGAACGCTGACCTCCTTCTCGGAAGAAGGAAACAGGGGCGGCTGATATCCGTGGACCACATGGAACGGGGACAGTCCAGAGGAGGCGCAGGGAAGGGTATTGTGGGCGACCTCCACCCACATCAGCTGGCGGCTCCACGAGGCCGGGTTCTGAGACGCCAACACCCGCAGGCCGGCTTCCAACACCTGGTTGACCCGTTCCGTTTGCCCATTAGTCTGAGGATGATATCCAGATGACAGACTGACAGATGCCCCAATGAGGGCACAAAAAGCCCGCCAGAAGTGGGCGACAAACTGCGGTCCCCTATCGGAGACCACGTCTTTAGGAAAACCATGAATTCTGCACACATTGTACAAAACGGCCTCCGCCGTCTCCTTAGCGGTAGGGAGTTTAGGCATGGCTACAAAATGGACCATTTTAGAAAATCTGTCCACAATAGTGAGTACGGTGGTATTACCGTCCGAGAGGGGCAGTCCAGTCACGAAGTCCAGGGAGATGTCAGACCATGGCCTCTTGGGAACTGGTAGAGGACACAACTGACCGGCTGGAGCTGAGTGGGATGATTTACATGAGGCACAGACGGGACACGCAGCCACATACTCCGCCACCTCCTTTACCATGCTAGGCCACCAGAACCGCTGTTTTATGAAAAACATGGTGCGCTGAACCCCTGGGTGGCATGTCATCCTGGAGGTGTGAGCCCAGTGAATCACCTGTGGGCGGAGAGAAACAGGGATAAACAGCCGGTCCGGCGGAACCCCCTCCGGGACGTCACAGTCTTTAAGGGCCTCCATCACAGACCTCTCAATATCCCACAGAAAAGCCCCACCACACAGGAATCTGGCAGAATAGTTTCAGGTTCAAGGACAGAATCAGTAAGAGAAAACATTCTGGACAGGGCGTCAGGTTTGCCATTCTTAGAGCCTGGCCGATAAGACAGAAAAAAATTAAAACGAGTGAAAAAAGAGCCCACCTGGCCTGTCTGGAGTTTAGACGCTTGGCGGAGCGCAGATATTCCAGGTTCTTATGGTCTGTCCAAACCAAGAACAGGACCCTCCGTTCCCTCCAACCAGTGCCCTCCATTCCTCTAGCGCCACCTTGATGGCTAACAGCTCCTGATTCCCGATGTCGTAGTTCCTGTCAGCCTTAGACAGCCTCCGTGACAGGAAAGCACATGGGTGGAGCTTATTGTCACTTGGAGATCTTTGTGAGATGACAGCCCCCACCCCCACATCAGAAGCATCGTGGGGAACGTAGTCTGGTGGTCCCCAGACCTTGTACAAGACAATCCAGGCTCTTTTCATGGGTCGTTCCACGTTGGTGGAACGCTCTACCAAGTGCTACAAGAACAGAGTCATCCCTGCCTATCTTCAAGAAGCTCCTGAAGACCCAGCTCTTCCGAGAGCACCTCCTGTCCTCGCACTTTCAAACATTCCATTTTAAATATTCTAATAAGGTTTTTCCCAGGACAAACCACAGATTCTTTCACGATTATCTCTGGACCTGCTGCGGTGGTCCGGCCTCTTCCCTGCCCTCATCATCACCACTCACTTATCCTCAACCGCCTCCATGTGTCTCCCCCTACTCCCCCCCTCTCCCCCTCTCCCCCAGTCTCTATCTCTATCGCTCTCTCTTTTTCCCCTTCTCTAACTCTCTCTCTTTAACCCCAACTGGTCAAGGCAGACGGCCATCCTCCAGGAGTCTGGGTCTGCTCCAGGTTTCTGCTGTTAAAGGGAAGTTTTTCCTCGCCACTGTCACCAGTCACAAGTGTTTGCTCCAGGAGGATTCTGTTGGGTTTCTGTAGAATTGACTTAGAGTCTGGTTTTGACCAACTCTATGTCAAGAGATAACTTTTTTGTGATCTGGCGCTATATAAATAAAATTTGATTGATTGAGTGATTTAATTGGTTTTCCCCTGTAAGTCGCTGTGGAAAAAAGCGTCTGCCAAATGCGTAAACATAAACATCCACCTCCACCACAAACTGCAGGGCCGGATCAGGGACGGACAGGATTGGTGCTGACGTGAAAGCCGTTTTAAGGCGACCAAACGCCTCCTCGGCTTCGGGGCTCCAACTGAAAACAGTCTTAGGGGAGGTGAGACAGTGCAAGGGGGCAGCCACATTGCTGAAACCCCGAATGAACTTCCGATAAAAATTAGCAAAACCCAAAAATCTCTGTACCTCTTTGCGAGATGTGGGTGTGGGCCAGTCCCTGACGGCGCTGACCTTCTCCGGGTCCATCTGGACACTCCCCTCGCCGATGATGAAACCAAGAAAGGAGACGGAGGACCGGTGGAATTCGCACTTCTCAGCTTTAACGTACAGCTGGTTTTCGAGCAGTTTCTGCAGGACCTGACGGACATGCTGGATATGTGACTTCTCATCGGGGGAGAAAATCAAAATGTCATCCAGATAGACAAACACGAACAGGTTAAGCATTTCACGGAGGACGTCATTAACTAGGGCCTGAAAGACAGCAGGAGCATTAGTCAAACCAAAAGGCATCACCAAATATTCATAATGCCCACTAGGGGTGTTAAATGCCGTCTTCCATTCATCTCCCTCTCTGATTCTCACCAGATGATATGCATTCCTGAGGTCCAGTTTAGTAAAATCCGGGCTCCATGCAGGAGCTCGAAAGCAGATGACATCAGGGGTAACGGGTATCGATTACGGACAGTAATCTCATTGAGACCTCTGTAATCAATACAGGGTCTCAGAGTCTTGTCTTTCTTATCTACAAAGAAAAACCCTGCTCCTGCAGGTGACGAGGACGGTCTAATCAACCCTGCGGCCAGTGACTCATCTATATACTTCTGCATGGCGGCCGTCTCAGGGCCCGACAGGGAGTATAACCTCCCTCTCGGGGGACAGGTTCCAGGACGGAGGTCTATGGCGCAGTCGTAGGGTCTGTGTGGGGGTAGAGATGTAGCCCGGGTCTTACTAAATACCTGTTTCAGGTCATGATACTGTTCTGGTACTTTACTGAGAGCCGGGAAATCCGCCTCATCCACCTTAAAGGACTGAACTGAGGCCACCGTGGTGAATGGAAACTGGGATTGTGGCTCAGACTGAATAACCCCTACTAAACAAGAGGCGCACCCCTCCCCCCATGCCCGGACCTTCCCTGTGCTCCAGTCCATACAGGGATTGTGACGCTGGAGCCAGGGGAAACCTAAAATAAGGGGATGAGCCTCAGACTGATATACATGAAAGGACAGAGATTCTGAGTGACCATCAGAGAACCGGACAGTCACAGGTTGAGTGCGCTGGGTGATCCGACATATTAACCGGTCATCTAGTGCTTTAGCCTCCAGCGGTCTTTCAAGGGGCTTCAGACCGAGTCCCAGCTTCAGGGCGAGGTTGATGTCCATTAGATTGGCGTCCGAACCCGAGTCTATTAACACGGGGTGCTGCAATGACAGGGAGGCAGAACTGAGAAGGATCATAGGTTGCAGGCGAGAAGAATCGGATACACATACAGTTCGGCTAATTAATCTGTCCTCACCTGAGGCTGACTTGTTTTTGCTGGGACAGTTAGCCACCCGATGCCCATCCTGACCACAGTAGAGGCAGAGCCCTGCCACCAGACGGCGCCGATGTTCCTCCGCCGAGAGACGAGTGCGACCCAGCTGCATGACCTCCTCCTTAGGCCCGTCACCTGCCTCAGTTACTGGGAACGGGAGTCCTGACGCCGGATAGCTTTCAGCCGCCTGGGATAACGGACGGGTCCGTGACGGTTCTGCGTTCCAGAAGGTCATCTGGTCAGAGGTCTGGATGGCCGCCTCGATGACCTCCTCCAGGGTCCTTAATTCCTGGCGGAGCGCCATCTCACGTCCGATGGCTCGAGTGAGACCCGACCGAAAAGCAGTTATTAGAGCTTTCTCGTTCCACTCGGACTCAACCGCCAGAGAACGGAACTCACACACATATTGTCTGATGGGTCGCTCCCCCTGCCTCAGCCTCATAAGCAGTAGAGCAGCCTGCTCACCCCGAACGGGGTGATCATACACACGTTTTAGTTCAGCACATAATCTAGAATAGGAGCGGGCCACTGGGGATTCCTGTTCCAATAAGGCATTGAAATAACTTAGGGGGGGACCCTCCAATAAACTAGCCACGTACGCTATCTTAGCAGAGTCATTAGAAAAGCGCCTTGGCTGAGCCTCAATAATTAACTGAATCTGAGTAAAGAAATTTCTGCAAGTCTCTGGGTTACCTGAGTACTTATTTGGCGGAGGGATATTAGGTTCGTCCGGGACTCGTGCGGACGAAACAGAAGGTACGGGCTCAGCCGGCTGGGCAGGCACCTGAACCTGAGTGAGGGAGGACTGGGCGATCTGGACAGAGAGCTGGTTCATCTTGTCGAGGATAGTTTGTAACACCTGCTCGTGCCCCCCTAGACGGTGCTCCTGCGCCCGAATTGCCTCCCGGACCCTGGTCAAGGTCTGCTGGGTCCATATCTGGCCAGTTCGTACTGTTAGGACTGATGGTACGAGAACCGGACCCAGATGCAAGACCCTCAGACGGAAATACAATTAAAGGGGATTTATTGAATACAGTCAGAGTTAATAATTCACACAGGAAAGTAATGGATCTTTCTTCAGTGTGGCTGTGGTGGGGAACCGTCTTGGTTTCGGATTCCAGGAGAACCACTTTACAGCCCTGGTCGGGAGCACACGAGGGGAACCCGACTAGGAAGAAACACAGAAGAGTCAGGGGACAGACCAGGTCATACACAGGAGGACAATCACTCAGGCAAACGTACATGGGGATAGGCAGGCTCACGTACCGATAGTCCAGGCAGGGGTCGAAACCAGGATAGGGCACCGAGGCAGATGAACAGACAGGGGTCAGGCGAATTCTCAGGTGTGATAGACGAACCAGGTCGAAGACAGACGAGCAGGCAGACGAGGGACAGGCAGAGACGGTGGTCAAAGGGCAAAACGGGTCACAACAGGCAGGCGAACAAACAGGATCCAAAAAACGCTGGTAAGTTAACACACCAAAAGGAGGAAAACGAACTGGCAATGAACAGGGGAGAACACAGGGTTTAAATACACAAGAGGGCGGGAAGACAATTGGACACAGGTGGAGACAATCAGGGAGGAGTCAGGTAATCAGGGAAAAGGTGAACACAAAAAGGAAGTAAAGACACCAGACAAGACACATGAGGGAAACTTAACAAAATAAAACAGGAAACGACACACAAGACAGACAAAACAAGTAGAAGTCCGGGGACTGATATGACAGAAACCTCTTATGTCCAAATCGGTTATTTTTCAGAAGTAAATGAATGGAGTTGAGAAATGTAGTCATAAGCCTTTTTCAACACTTTTCATGAGTTAAATATTTCTAAAACCATCAGGCCAACATGAAGACTGACCCATAGAATCATTTTATGACCAAAATGACTTTTGATGCTCCAATAATTTTTTCTGTGACTATCTGTTTGTGACTGTATTGCTGTTGTCCTCCTCAGGGTATGTTGACCGAAGGCCTGCGTACGGCTGAAGGCTGTTACCGGACTGTGTGGGAACAGCTGGGCATGGCCTTCCAGACTCCTGAGGCCTACTGTGAGAAGAGCATCTACCGCTCTCTGGCCTACATGAGGCCGCTGAGCATCTGGGCCATGCAGCTGGCCCTGAACGCCTCACAGAGGGACCAGACCACTTTGGCTTCAACTGGAACCACAGACCAGGACCAGGCAGTACAAGCTCAGAAAGAAGACCAGAGCTAGGACCGGAGCCACCTGACAGACTGTCTATCCTGTGCTGCTTTATCTGATCGACTGAAGACTTTTCCACATTTTCTGTTGTTTGACAGAGTTGTGGTGGTTGGAGAAGAACTCCTGTAGATCATAATGTTGTCAGATGATGGGTCTGAAGAGCAAACGCTCCTGATTTACAACATTAGTCGCTTTTCCATTGGACGTCTGCACGAAACTTTACCGATATTTATTAAGTGTGGAAAAAACAAAAGTGTGTAATGTCGATTTTTCCATTCAATCACAAATGCGATGATTTGTTTATTTATTATCGCCAGATGACACAAGAAGTCATTCCATAAACATGGCGATGAACGTAAATATCATGTTGATTTACAGATATATTCATTATTATTATTACTAGCTGCATTGTACCCGTGGTGCCATTGTACGATAGCGCCCTCCTGTGGTGCAACAGCTGTATTGCACCAGTACGCCCTCCTGTGCTGCAACATCGGGACACGTATCGCACACAGAACGTCCGTTATAGTAGGATTATATATTACCCCTCTGTCCTGTACTAAATTAAAAAATGATTGGGTTTCCTGGTACGTCCACATGTTTCTTTTAAAACTCTTCTTCTTCGCTTGTTATAACGTCTGTCAACATCCGGCTTTTTTTATTCATGCCACTCTAGTTGCGGAAAAATGTCTTTCCATTGCAGTTTTGTGCGATATACCATTTGCGCTACGCCTGAAAAAACATCTCTTGCCAGAGCAAAAACTTTGGCGAAGTTGTCGTTTTTCCATTCAATCACAAATGCGATGATTTGTTTATTTATTATCGCGAGATGATATGAGAAGTCATTCCATAAACATGGCAACGAACATAAATATGGTGTTGATTTACAGATATATTCATTATTATTATATACTACCCCTCCATCCTGTACTAAATTAAAAAATGATTGGGTGTCCTGGTGTGTCCACACGTTTCTTTTAAAACTCTTCTTCTTCGCTTGTTATAACATCCGTCATCATCCGGCTTTTTTTAGTCACGTGACTCTAGTTGTGGAAAAAGCTCTTTCCACTGCAGTTTTGTGCGATATACCATTTGCGCTACACCCGAAAAACCACGTCTTGCCAGTGCAAAAACTTTGGCGAAGTTGTCGTTTTTCCATTCAATCACAAATGCGATGATTTGTTTATTTATTATCGCGAGATGACATGAGAAGTCATTCCATAAACATGGTGACGAACGTAAATATGTTGTTGATTTACAGATATATTCATTATTATTATTATATTTTACCCCTCTATCTCGTACTAAATTAAAAAATTATTTGGTTTCCTGGTATGTCCACATGTTTCTTTTAAAACTCGTCTTCACTTGTAACGTCCGTCAACATCCGGCTTTTTTTATTCATGCGACTCTAGTTGTGGAAAAAGGTCTTTCCATTGCAGTTTTGTGCAATGTAGCATTTGTGCTACGCCTGAAAAACCACGTCTTGCCAGTGCAAAAACTTTGGCAAAGTTGTCGTTTTTCCATCAGGCAAATATTTATGCGCAGGTTATATTCACACAATTTGAGGGTCAATGGAAAAGCGACTATTTTCAAGTGTCCGGTTATAGTCGGACAATGAAAAATCAGTTATAAAATCTAATTTTGGTTGCAGCAGATGTTGCACATTCAAAGCACTACATCATTTCAGTCGGTTCAGATTCATGTTTACTTGGAAGTGTTTCTCTGGAGCTGCTGTCAGTACCGTCTATGTCTGATTATTTTAAACCGGACCTGTGAGTGATCCCAGATCTGAATGATTACTGGACTACACCCATAAACAGCAGCAGTGAAAGTCATTCTAAAGGTTCTAGAAAGACATGAATGCAGTGAAAGTGATAGCATATGATGATAAGTAGGTTTGGGAATGACCTCTGACGATCTGTTTCTTTTGTAATAGCATGTGCCTTGTTGCCTGTTGACCTGCATCTAGACTGTATTGATGAACTGAATAGTTATGTTTTATAAACACCGATGATTACGACAATCCTGCAAAATAAATCAGAGGACAATGCATGTTCTGTGCTCATTTCTTATTAAATGCTGTATTTATGTGATGAAATGTCAAATATTTAGCTGATGGTCTTCACCCACGGGTGTCAAACATGCGGCCTGGGGTCCATATCCGGCCCGCCAAAGGGTCCGGTCCGGCCCTTAGAATTCAGATGCAAAAAATTTAGATGCAAAAAATTAATATCACACATCCGGGACACCAAGGATAAACAATGGATTCTATCTCAAGTCCAAACGACTGCCAGCCAATCAAGGTATGTTAGGTTGGTCATGTGATGCCGATGCTGACCTGGACGTGTGATCTGAATTTTCTGCATCTGAATTTTTTTGTATTCTAAATTTATGAACATAGTTGAATTCAGAGAAAAAAAAATTCAGATACTTAATTTAAGTGCAAAAAAAATTTCAGATACTTAATTTAAGTGCAAAAAAAACTTCAGATAATTTAAGTGCAAAAAAAATTCAGATAATGTCAGTGGAAAAAAAATTCAGATACTTAATTTCAGTGCAAAAAAAAAATCCAGATACTTAAGTTCAGTGCAAAAAAATTCAGATACTTAAGTTCAGTGCAAAAAAAAAATTCAGATACTTAATTTAAGTGCAAAAAACATTAAGATAATTTCAGTGCCAAAAAAATTCAGATACTTAATACTTCCTTTGGTTGCCAGTGGATGTTTGGGTCTTTATGGGTTAAACAAAGACACATTCGACTTCACTTGAATCAGTCACAGAGTATATGTAAAGTGTAACTAAAAACAGATGAGTGTTGGAAAATTACATTTACAAAAGGGGTGGGCTTAAGAAGGAAGAATCCCATCTGAAAATGTGTGTCCTTGGGTGGACTTGAGCCACAGTCCATGAGTCTGTGTATGTATGTTGTCTGTGGTCACGTGTACATACTACTCATGAACCTACGTATCTTTACATAGTGAAACGCACACCTGCCCTTTAGACCTCGCAAAAGAGTGAATGATGGTAGGAGAGCGGTGACAAACAGGAGTGTTATGGCCAGTTTCTGTGGAAGTAAATCTGTTTCATCAGATTTTGAATTATGAATGCTGTTGAATTTCTAGCACTGGATTTTTTTAGGACCGAAATTTAGTATCTGAATTTTTTTTTTTTTTGCACTGAAATTAAATATCTGAATTTTTTTTCTGTCTCTGAATTCAACTATGTTCATAAATTTAGAATAAAAAAAATTCAGATGCTAAAAATTCAGAAGCAAAAAATTTAGATGCAAAAAATTCAGATCACACATCCAGGACACGAAGGAAAAGCAATCGATTGTATCTCAAGTCGAAATGAAAACCAGCCAATCAAGTTATGTTAGGTTGGTCATGTGATGCAAATGCAGACGGTCAGTGTGGATGTGTGATCTGAATTTTTTGCATCTGAATTTTTTTTTATTCTGAATTTATGAACATAGTTAAATTCAGAGACAAATAACATTCCGATACTTAATTTCAGTGCAAAAAAAATTCAAATACTTAATTTCAGTGAAAAAAAAAAAAATCAGATACTTAATTTCAATGTAAAAAAAATTTCAGATACTTAATTTAAGTGCAAAAAAATTCAGATAATTTAAGTGCAAAAAAAAAATTCAGATACTTAATTTAAGTGCAAAAAAAATTTCAGATACTTAATTTCAGTGCAAAAAAAACTTCAGATAATTTAAGTGCAAAAAACATTCAGATAATTTCAGTGGAAAAAAAATTCAGATACTTAATTTAAGTGCAAAAAAAATTCAGATAATTTCAGTGGAAAAAAAATTCAGATACTTAATTTCAGTGCAAAAAAAAATCCAGATACTTAAATTCAGTGCAAAAAAAATTCAGATACTTAATTTAAGTGCAAAAAAAACTTCAGATAATTTAAGTGCAAAAAAAATTCAGATACTTAATTTCAGTGCAAAAAAAATTCAGATACTTAATTTAAGTACAAAAAACATTCAGATAATTTCAGTAGAAAAAAATTCAGATATTTCATTTCAGTTCAAAAAAAGTCAGATACTTAATTTAAGTGCAAAAAAATCAGATACTTAATTTCAGTGCAAAAAAAATTCAGATACTTAATTTCAGTGCAAAAAAAATTCAGATACTTAATTTCAGTGCAAAAAAAATTCTGATACTTAATTTCAGTGCAAAAAAAACTTCAGATACTTAATTTAAGTGCAAAAAAAAATTCAGATACTTAAGTTCAGTGCAAAAATAAAAAATTCAGGTACTTAATTTAAGTGCAAAAAAAATTCAGAATTTCAGTGCAAAAAAAAATTCAGGTACTTAATTTAAGTGCAAAAAACATTCAGATAATTTCAGTAGAAAAAAAATTCAGATACTTAAATTCAGTGCAAAAAAAAAAAAAAAAATTCAGGTACTTAATTTAAGTGCAAAAAAAATTCAGATAATTTCAGTGGAAAAAAAATTCAGAATTTCAGTGCAAAAAAAAATTCAGGTACTTAATTTCAGTGCAAAAAAAATTCAGATACTTAAATTCAGTGCAAAAAAAATTCAGATACTTAATACTTCCTTTGGTTGCCAGTGGATGTTTGGGTCTTTATGGGTTAAACAAAGACACATTCGACTTCACTTGAATCAGTCACAGAGTATATGTAAAGTGTAACTAAAAACAGATGAGTGTTGGAAAATTACATTTACAAAAGGGGTGGGCTTAAGAAGGAAGAATCCCATCTGAAAATGTGTGTCCTTGGGTGGACTTGAGCCACAGTCCATGAGTCTGTGTATGTATGTTGTCTGTGGTCACGTGTACATACTACTCATGAACCTACGTATCTTTACATAGTGAAACGCACACCTGCCCTTTAGACCTCGCAAAAGAGTGAATGATGGTAGGAGAGCGGTGACAAACAGGAGTGTTATGGCCAGTTTCTGTGGAAGTAAATCTGTTTCATCAGATTTTGAATTATGAATGCTGTTGAATTTCTAGCACTGGATTTTTTTAGGACCGAAATTTAGTATCTGAATTTTTTTTTTTTTTTTGCACTGAAATTAAATATCTGAATTTTTTTTTCTGTCTCTGAATTCAACTATGTTCATAAATTTAGAATAAAAAAAATTCAGATGCTAAAAATTCAGAAGCAAAAAATTTAGATGCAAAAAATTCAGATCACACATCCAGGACACGAAGGATAAGCAATCGATTGTATCTCAAGTCGAAATGACAGCCAGCCAATCAAGTTATGTTAGGTTGGTCATGTGATGCCAATGCAGACGGTCAGTGTGGATGTGTGATCTGAATTTTTTGCATCTGAATTTTTTTTTTTTCTAAATTTATGAACATAGTTAAATTCAGAGAAAAATAACATTCTGATACTTAATTTCAGTGCAAAAAAAATTCAGATACTTAATTTCAGTGAAAAAAAAAAAAATCAGATACTCAATTTCAATGGAAAAAATTATTTAGATTCTTAATTTCAGTGCGAAAAATATTCAGATACTTAATTTCAGTGCAAAAAATATTCAGATACTTAATTTCAGTGAAACAAATATTCAGATACTTAATTTCAGTGCAAAAAATATTCAGATACTTAATTTCAGTGCAAAAAAAATATTCTGAAAGTTAATTTCAGTGAAAAAAACATTCCGATACTTAATTTCAGTGGAAAAAAAAAAATTCAGATACTTAATTTCAGTGAAAAAAACATTCAGATACTTAATTTCAGTGAAAAAAATATTCAGATACTTAATTTGAGTGAAAAAATAATTCAGATACTTAATTTCAGTGCAAAAAATATTCAGATACTTAATTTCAGTGAAAAAAAAAATTAAATACTTAATTTCAGTGCAAAAAATATTCAGATACTTAATTTAAGTGAAAAAATAATATTCAGATACATAATTTCAGTGCAAAAAAAAAATTCAGATACTTAATTTCAGTGAAAATAAAATATTCAGATATTTAATTTCAGAGCTAAAAATGTTCAGATACTTAATTTCAGTGAAAAAAAATATTATGATACTTAATTTTGGTGCAAAAAAATATTCAGATACTTAATTTCAGCGAAAAAAAACATTCAGATGCTTAATTTCACTGCAAAAAATATTCAGATGCTTAATTTCGTGCAAAAAACATTCAGATACTTAATTTCAGTGAAAAAAATATTCAGATACTTAATTTCAGTGCAAAAAATATTCAGATGCTTAATTTTAGTGAAAATATTCAGATACTTAATTTCAGTGAAAAAAAAAATTCAGATACTTAATTTCAGTGCAAAAAAATATTCAGATAGTTAATTTGGGTGCAAAAAAATATTCAGATACTTAATTTCAGTGAAAAAAATTATTCAGATACTTAATTTCAGTGAAAAAAAAAAATTCAGACACTTAATTTCAGTGAAAAAAAAAAATCAGATACTTAATTTAAGAGCATAAAAAATTCAGATACTTAATTTCACTGAAAAAAATATTCAGATGCTTAATATCAGTGAAAAACAATATTCAGATACTTAATTTCAGTGAAAAATAATATTCAGATACTTAATTTCAGTGAAAAAAAAAATTCAGATACTTAATTTTGGTGCAAAAAAATATTCAGATACTTAATTTTGGTGCAAAAAAAATATTCAGATACTTAATTTCATTGAAAAAAATACTCAGATACTTAATTTCAGAGCATAAAAAATTCAGATACTTAATTTCAGTGAAAAAAATATTCAGATACTTAATTTCGGTGGAAAAAAAAATTCAGATACTTAATTTCAGTGAAAAAAAAAATATTCAGATACTTAATTTCAGTGCAAAAAAAAATTCAGATACTTAATTTCAGTGAAAAAAAAAATTCAGGGCACTTAATTTCAGTGAAAGAAAAATTCAGATACTTAATTTCAGAGCATAAAAAATTCAGATACTTAATTTCAGTGAAAAAAATATTCAGATACTTAATTTGGAGTGCAAAAAAAAATTCAGATACTTAATTTCAGTGCAAAAAAATATTCAGATACTTATTTCAGTGACAAAAAATATTCAGATACTTAATTTCAGTGCAAAAAAAATAATTCAGATACTTAATTTCAGTGAAAAAAAAAAAATTCAGATACTAAGTTGCAGTGAAAAAAAAATTCAGATAACTTAATTTCAGTGAAAAAAAAAATTCAGGTACTTAATTTCAGGTGCAAAAAAATATTCAGATGCTTAATTTCAGTGCAAAAAAACATTCAGATACTTAATTCAAGTGCAAAAAAATATTCAGATACTTAATTTCAGCGAAAAAAAAACATTCAGATGCTTAATTTCACTGCAAAAAATATTCAGATGCTTAATTTCGTGCAAAAAACATTCAGATACTTAATTTCAGTGAAAAAAATATTCAGATACTTAATTTCAGTGCAAAAAATATTCAGATGCTTAATTTTAGTGAAAATATTCAGATACTTAATTTCAGTGAAAAAAAAAATTCAGATACTTAATTTCAGTGCAAAAAAATATTCAGATAGTTAATTTGGGTGCAAAAAATATTCAGATACTTAATTTCAGTGAAAAAAATTATTCAGATACTTAATTTCAGTGAAAAAAAAAAATTCAGACACTTAATTTCAGTGAAAAAAAAAAATCAGATACTTAATTTAAGAGCATAAAAAATTCAGATACTTAATTTCACTGAAAAAAATATTCAGATGCTTAATATCAGTGAAAAACAATATTCAGATACTTAATTTCAGTGAAAAATAATATTCAGATACTTAATTTCAGTGAAAAAAAAAATTCAGATACTTAATTTTGGTGCAAAAAAATATTCAGATACTTAATTTTGGTGCAAAAAAAATATTCAGATACTTAATTTCATTGAAAAAAATACTCAGATACTTAATTTCAGAGCATAAAAAATTCAGATACTTAATTTCAGTGAAAAAAATATTCAGATACTTAATTTCGGTGGAAAAAAAAAATTCAGATACTTAATTTCGGTGAAAAAAAAATTCAGATACTTAATTTCAGTGCAAAAAATATTCAGATACTTAATTTCAGTGAAAAAAAATATTCAGATACTTAATTTCAGTGCATAAAAAAATTCAGATACTTAATTTTGGTGAAAAAAAATATTCAGACACTTAATTTCAGTGAAAAAAATATTCAGATGCTTAATTTCGTGCAAAAAACATTCTGATACTTAATTTCAGTGCAAAAAATATTCAGATAGTTCATTTCAGTGAAAAAAAATATTCAGATACTTAATTTCAGTGAAAGAAAAAATTCAGATACTTAATTTCAGTGCAAAAAAATATTCAGATACTTAATTTTGGTGCAACAAAATATTCAGATACTTAATTTCGGTGGAAAAAAAAAAATTCAGATACTTAATTTCGGTGAAAAAAAAAATTCCGATACTTAATTTCAGTGCAAAAAAATATTCAGATACTTAATTTTGGTGCAAAAAAAAATTCCGATACTTAAAATCAGTGAAAAAAAAAAAATTCAGACACTTAATTTCAGTGAAAAAAATATTCAGATATTTAATTTCAGTGAAAAAAACATTCAGATACTTAATTTCAGTGAAAAAAAAAATATTCACATACTTAATTTCAGTGAAAAAAAAAATTCAGATACTTAATTTCAGTGAAAAAAAATATTCAAATACTTAATTTCAGTGCAAAAAAAAAAATTCAGATACTTAATTCCAGTGCAAAAAAAAATTCAGATACTTAATTTCAGTGAAAAAAAAAATTCAGATACTTAATTTTGGTGCAAAAAAAAATTCAGATACTTAATTTCAGTGAAAAAAATATTCAGATACTTAATTTCAGTGAAAAAAATATTCAGATACTTAGTTTGAGTGAAAAAAAAATTCAGATACTTAATTTCATTGCAAAAAAATATTCAGATACATAATTTCAGTGAAAAAAAAAATTCAGATACTTAATTTCAGTGAAAAAAAAATTCAGATACTTAATTTAAGTGAAAAAAAAAAAATCAAACACTTAATTTGAGTGAAAAGAAAAATTCAGATACTTAATTTCAGAGCATAAAAAATTAAGATACTTAATTTCAGTGAAAAAAAAAAATTCAGATACTTAATTTCAGTGCAAAAAAAATATTCAGATGCTTAATTTTGGTGGAAAAAAAATTCAGTGCTAGAAATTCAATAGCATTTCTAATTCAAAATCTGATGAAACAGATTTCCTTCCATACACTTTCTAATGATGGGCTTAAATAAATATTTGTTTGCTTGAAAAATTAAACACATGGTGTCCAGCTGAGTGGCCATTTTTGTAACTCCATGAAAAATAGATTGCTAAAACAATTTGACTTGCATTGTTTTTTTGAGACCTAAAGAGGATTAAAATGACTGAAGAAAAAAATGTGGACTAATATTGTCGTAATTCATGCATGAAAGGGTTAAAGCTGAGAGTAAAGTTGAGTTTTATTGTATGAAAAGAGAGAAAACGGAGTTTTTCAGTGAACTAGATGATTAGCTGCAGCACACAGACCAGTGGGAGACGTGATGAATTGTTTCCAGTGTTTGTCGCTATGGAAACCGAGGAAAGTGGGCGGGGCCTGTGACCTCGTACCGTCTGCACGAGCTGTGGGTGATTGACATTTGAAGAGCAGAGCTGTGTCAGTCTGCAACAGAGATTTAAGGACATTGATCTGAAAAAGTGAGCTGAAAGTGTCGAGAATGGGGCAAAAACACGGATCACGTGTCAACAAAGTATCAGAAGGTGGATTAAAAAAAACTGTTTGCACCCAACGTGGGGCTCGAACCAGCAACCTTGAGATTATGAGTCTGATTCTCTACCGACTGAGCTAGCCGGGCTGACGTCACATGGAACGGAACACTGCTATTTAAAGGAAAACCTCAATTGGTTCTGCGCAGCACCGGAAGTAATTTCATGAGGGTTCTGTACGGCCATATATGGGCATGTGTGTCTCTGTGGCGCAGTTCGGCTGTTAACTGAAAGGTTGGTGGTTCGAACTCACCCAGGGACGACTGCTTTGTTTATACTAATGTTTTGTTAAAGCTATACCTACCGATGTGGCATTTCTCACAGCACTTAGTAAAAGTTTGAACATGAATAACCCACCTCCCTCCAAATGTTTGCGCCTAATGTGGGGCTCGAACCAGCAACCTTGAGATTATGAGTCTGATTCTCTACCGACTGAGCTAATCGGGCTGACGTCACATGGAACGGAACACTGCTATTTAAAGGAAAACCTCAATGTGTATATGTATATATATATATATATATATATATATATATATATATATATTTTAATTTTTTTTTTTTTTTTTAAGTATACTTCTTTGTTTTGTTTTTTGTTGATTTTTTTTTTATATACTTTTTTCATTATTATTTTTTCTTTTTCATTTTTATTTTTTTAAATTAATTAATTAATTTATTTTATTATTATTATTTGTGTGCGTGTGTGTATATGTGTGCAAATGTATATGTTTGTCTGTATGCATGTTTTTTTTTGTTTCTCTCTTTTCTTTCCCCTCACACCTCCCTCCTTCAGGTCATCAAAGTGATTGTATGAAGGTGTGCAACTCACTAGTGAAAAAAGCCCTGATGAAGACCAGAGGTTGCAACACGTTGACTGTATTTTTAAAAAATGCCATGAATTAATAAAGACATTTTATTTTTACACAAATCCTACAGTGTGCCTAGCATGCGAATGCAGATTTTTTTTTTTTTTTTTTTTGACTCTAAACAACCAGACACACCACAAGTTTCCAGAGAGCACCTGTGGATAATCACCAAGAAGAAGACCCAGCAGCACTTCCACTTTGTTGGATTAGGGTTGGAACACACTTTGGTACCATACCGTTGTGACAATTATTTGAACAGTATTGTACTGCAGAAAGTAGTGTGTTACTATAAAAATGGAAAAGAGGAAAAGGCAATTAACAATAGAAGAGACAGACCATCAGAACACTTAAAAATGTGGGTCTGTCCTACAGAGAAATGTCCAAGAAAGTCCAGGTGTCAGTAAGTCCAGTTTCCTTCACCATCCAAAGGCACTCAGAAACTGGAGGAAATGCTGACAGAAGAGGTGTGGCAGAGCCAAAGACACAACAGAACCAGAAGACAAGTTTATGACATTCAACAACTGGAGTGAGAGGAGACTGACAGGACAACAGCTTCAAACACAGTGAAGATAGTGGTCGTAGGAAGCAAGTCTGAGTTTCAGCTGTGAACAGAAGACTTCCAGTTGCAGGTTTGATGGGTCGAGTTGCAGCAGAAAGCCACTGCTGAGACTTCAGAATAAGAAAAGAGGCTTCCCTGGGCCATGTTCTAGAACTTTTGACCTGTAGTGTATATGTCTAAACATACACAGAAAAATATACATATCAAACACTCTACTAAATACAGTTAGAGCAGCAGTTTGTACAATGTGTACCAGATAAATATTATCTTTATGATCTTTAAAAGAAATGTGAATAAATAAGGGTGCAAAAATGTAGTGGGTTTTTACCCAGTGAAGGGCCTTCAAAATACATGTTCACTGGAAATAACGTTATGATGGAGGAGGAATTATTGTTTGATTATTTGATTTCTTTCTTGGGAAATATGTCTATTAATGTGTTAAAGTATACCCTCAGTACATTCTAAACTGAAGTACTATGGTTTGGACACAATACCAGATGACAACAAACCTGGGAGTTTGTGATGCAATAAGGTCTCTATTCACAAACAATTCCATGAACATAAGTGTGTTCACAATCATTATACTTAGTCAGGAGGGTGTACTGTACAACATAAAAGTATCAGTGTAGATAAACTACTGTATAACACTGGAAATACTGTCATGACTGTTCCATACAACCTTAAGTGGGGTGTATGTCTCTGTGGTGCAATTTGGTTAGCGCGTTGGACTGTTAATCGAAAGGTTGGTGGTTCGAGCCCACCCAGGGACGACTGGTTCATTTATGTTAATACTGTATTAATCACAGGGCCCATTATTGTGTGTCATCGTTGCTCCGTGCAACTACAATTAAAATAACAGAAAAGGCACAAATGTCAAAACATACACATTCAAAAATACATATGAAACAAAGATAGAACATCAACTTGTACAATATATTGTTAATCCTCCGGTACTACTGTGGTTCAGCTCTCCGTTTAAATAGGGTCCTGACCTCTCGTGTCTGAACTGGGGTCTTACCCTCACAAACTAACCCGAAGAGGTACTACTCAGCTGAACTTATTTTGGAACACTCGCCTGTCTTCTAACTACCTTTAATTCCAACCTCTGCCCCGCTAACCCTGGTACCAGAACTGCCAGGAGAAACCCACTCTGTGGTCAGTAATAATACCAGTCCAGTTGGTTTTTGGTAGCTGTTCCACATGGATTAGTGCACCTGTTACATGACAGGTAATAATTTAAAAGCCAGGAAAATAGGCTTTCAGGGCATAAAAATGGTAGGTGGATAAAGGCTAAAATACTTTCAGGACCTTTGAGACTTTTGATGTTATGCACACAATAAACCTAACGTTTTACATTCACCAACATATTATGCCACACAGGGAAATAACTCAAGGAGAATTTAGAATTTACTTTTTATAAATTTATTGTAGGCAATTTTAGCAAAGCAAAGCATATACATAAATCATCAGTCAGTTAATCAATAATAAAATCATTAAACTGAACCTCTAAAAATATATGCTATGATTGTAATCATTAAACTTAGCTGACTTCTACTTTCCTTACTTCAACTCAATCCCTATTGTAATCTCTCAACCCACAGTTCAGCCTTGTGAAAATGTCCCTAATTGTTGCCTCGCTTGATGTCCTCAAGGGGAAGAAAAACATAAAAATAAAATGGTGTTGAAAGTCTCTTTTCTTCAATCAAAAATTGAAAGAAAATCAAAATTGGAAAAGTTCTCAAATAAGAATAATTATTTCTCTAACTTCTGTAAAAGGAAAAATCCCGTATTGGTATAAAGATCAAAAATTAGAAAGTGTTGTAAATCCGGTTAAATCGGAAAAGTAAAACTATAAAAATAGAATCCAAAAATCAATCTAAATTAACAAGTCGAATAGACTGAATTTGTAGAAAATCCAATAACCGAGAAAAATCGGATAAATGGAAATAAAACTAATGACTTCTAAAAGCTTATTGAAAAAGATTCAAATTCATAAAGAACTGAAGAATTGGAAAAAGAATCCATTAGGATAAATTCGTAAAAATTCACTTAATCAGACAAAAACATCCGAATAAGAATAAAAATAGAAAACTTCTTTAAACTATAAAGTTGTCTGAAAAGACTTAAATTCCTAAAGAATTTGTAAAATTAGAAAAGGAGTCCAATAAGTGAAAATGTAAAAACAGTAATTACAACTAAATATAGAAAAAGGTCTAACCTAGTAAAAATAAACAACTGTATAATTTAGAAAAATAGGATTATCACTTACCGAGTATTAATCGGAAAAAGTTACAAAACCGGAGTATTTAGAAAAGTAAAAATCAAAAATTAAAGCTTAATCAATATCAAAAAAACCTAAATAGGAAAAAGTCAAGAAGTTAGAGAAATTGGATAAATGTAGAAAAATCAAAAACCAAATTTACTGTAAAAAGCCAAAAGGTAAAAATTAATTTAATTTGAAAAGACAACCTCAACAGCTTGATCAGGGCTGCCGAGTTTGTCTTAAAATACTGGGTAAAAGAAAAGAAATAAGAAAATGTAAAAATTCTTCTTCCTTTTCAGTCCGGGCCAAAGTGGAGAAAAATACCAAAAGTCTGTTAAACAGATGGTCCGTCGGCAAATGTTCCCCAAAAGGTGGTAAAAGCTCTTCAAATACAGTTCTTGCCTTTAAGAGTCTTTGGTCCTTTGTCATCTGAAGAAATAAGTCTTTGCTTTTAAAAGTTCGATCCGTCGATGCAAAGTTATTCTATCAGATGAACCTCCAGCATTATTTGAGAAGTAAGATTAACTCCGAAGCCAATCTGCCACGCTCCTTTCGGGTCTCAAAAGAGCATCGCTCAGAGTTATCTTCTCTACGTTTTACAACGTAGGGCACGCAACTTCTTAGAGCGTCTTGCACTTCTGAAAATGCTATAATAGCGGTGTCATACCCGCAGCCAGACGTTAGTCTGGTTTTGTCTGTCTTTTATGTTTTGTTTGTCATTTCCTGTTTTATTTTGTTAAGTTTCCCCTCATGTGTCTTGTCTGTCGTCTTTACTTCCTGTTCCCTGTTCTCCCTGACCTCTGACCTGATTACCTGTCTCCGCCCTGATTTGCTCCACCTGTGTCTAGTTGTCTTCCCTCCCTTTTGTGTATTTAAACCCTGTCTCTTCCCCTAGTCAGACGCCAGTTTGTAACTCCTGTAGTTCTTACCAGCGTTTTGACCTCGTTTGTTCGTTTGCCTGCCTGTTTTTGACCTGTTTTGGATTCCTCGGTTTTCTCGTCTTCTGCCTGCTCCCTGTCTGGTTTTTGTCTGCCTCATCTGATACCTGGTTGTGACCTTCTCGCCCTGACTACCGGTACGTGAGTTTTGCCTTGTCCTAATGTCCTGTTGCCCGATCGATTGCCTGCCTGTGCATGACCTGTTTCCGTCCCTGACCTCCCTTTGCTTTTCCCTAGTCGGGAAAGAAACCCCTAACACCGCTCGGGGAGACGGGCTGTCGCCCTCGATCCGGAGGACGAATCAGAGGAGGATATCACCTACCATTATCCTCAAGATTCTGTCACTAATAATATTTTTTCACCTGTGTGTGATTAATAAATATTTTGAATCATACTCTTGGTGTGTAAGTTCTGCATTTGGATTCTGTGTTTGTACTAAAGCCATTACAGTACAAACTGGCCAAAGTATGAATCCAGCAGAACTCTCACAGGTTAAGGAGGCAATCCAGTCCCAGGGGCACAGGCTGGGGGGACATGAGAAGGCGCTACACTCCTTGGTGGATAGGATGACACAGTTAGCCACACAGGTTTCCCAGCTCACCCGTACCCAGGCTGTGGTTGCAGCTGTGTCAGGCGAGAGTCGGGCTGCCAGCCCGCATGTTCGAGACTCGGCTGAGCCGAACATTCCGGCGCCATCCAAGTATTCTGGTAATCCCGACACCTGTCGAGACTTTTTCACCCAGCTCCAGTTAATTTTTGATTCTCAACCCGTTCGTTTTGCTAAAGACTCTGTTAAGATTGCCTATGTGGCCAGCCTGCTGGAGGGTCCCCCTCTCAGTTACTTTAATGCACTTTTTGAACAAGATTCCCCTGCTGTTCAGTCTTTTTCGGCCCTGGTATCAGAACTTAAGAGGGTGTATGACCACCCGGTTCGTAGCCAGTTTGCTGGTCAACAGATTATGAGGCTTAGACAGGGAGAGAGATCTATCAGGCAGTATGTGAGCGCCTTTCGTTCTCTAGCAGTAGAATCAGGGTGGAACAACCAGGCCCTGATCACTGCCTTTTTGACCGGCCTTAATCGCTCTGTTGGCCGTGAGATGGCGCTCCGCCAACAGCTTTACTCCCTTGACGATGTCATCACCGAGGCCATCCGGGTCGCTGATCAGGAATCAGTTTGGCAGTCTGTGGAACCAGAGGTCAGCTCTCCGTCCAGTAGGGGACCTGGTCGTGAGATGGTACGCCTTCCGGTAGCTGAGACTGGTGGTAACAAGGAGGAGCCAATGCAGTTGGGACGGACTCATATCTCAGTAGAAGAACGCCGTCGACGTATGACTGAGGGTCTCTGCCTGTACTGCGGACAAAGTGGACACAGAGTAAGCAACTGCACTCTTAGACCTGATGCCGAGGCAGGTGAGGGGTCGCTGTTGAGCAGAACTGTGTGTTTATCTACTGTCACTCGCCCGTTTCCTGTGGTTTTTCTGTGCTCTAGTTCTCTGTCTCTCCAGCACCCCGTCCTGATCGATTCCGGTTCCGACGCTAACCTTATGGACCAGAATCTGGTAAATAAACTGGGACTCAGCTCGACCCCGGTTCAGCGTCCACTGGAAGCCCGTGCCCTGGATGATCACGTGATCTGCCGGATTACCCATTGTACTGAGCCGGTTGCTGTGCAGTTCATGGATGGACACACTGAAAGCATTAGCTTTCATGTTTATAACTCTGATACTCAGCCACTCATTCTGGGTTACCCATGGTTACAAATCCACGAACCATTTATTGACTGGGGCACAGGAGAGGTTATTTCTTGGAGTAAGAATTGTGAAACTCGTTGCAAGTTCGTTAAGTTACCTGTTAGTCCTCCCAAGACGTCACAGATTTCTGTAGCCCCAGTTAGTGTCCCCATTGAGGAGAATAAGGATTTTCCCGCACTAGAAAAGGTTCCCCTGTGTTATCACGATTTAAAAGAGGTTTTCAGTAAATCTAAGGCTACGGCCCTGCCTCCTCATCGTCCTTATGACTGCTCCATAGACTTACGCCCTGGCACTTCACCTCCTAAAGGGAGGTTATATTCCCTGTCTGGTCCAGAGAACTTAGCCATGAAAAAGTACATTGACGAGTCCCTGGCTGCTGGGTTAATTAGGCCCTCTTCGTCGCCTGCAGGAGCAGGTTTCTTTTTTGTGGATAAAAAGGACAAGTCACTAAGGCCATGTATAGACTATCGGGGGCTCAATGACATTACCGTCCGCAACAGATACCCCTTGCCACTGATGTCTTCAGCCTTTGAACTATTGCATGGTGCTAAGATCTTCTCCAAGCTAGACCTTCGTAACGCCTACCATTTAGTTAGAATCAGGGAAGGAGATGAGTGGAAGACGGCGTTCAACACCCCTAGTGGTCACTACGAGTACTTGGTGATGCCCTTTGGTCTGACCAACGCCCCTGCTGTCTTCCAGGCCCTGGTTAATGATGTTCTGAGAGACATGTTGAATGTGTTTGTGTTTGTCTATCTGGACGACATTCTGATTTTCTCCCCAGACGAGGAGACTCACATCCAGCATGTGCGACAGGTGCTTCAAAGACTCCTCGCTAACCAACTGTTTGTCAAGGCTGAGAAATGCGAATTCCACCAGCCTTCGGTGTCTTTTTTGGGCTTCATCATTTCGGAAGGAAGCGTCCAGATGGACCCTGAGAAGGTTAGTGCGGTTAGGGAGTGGCCAACTCCAGCTTCCCGGAAGGAGGTTCAAAGATTTCTAGGTTTTGCTAACTTCTATAGGAAGTTTATCCGGGGGTTCAGCAGTGTGGCTACCCCCCTGCATTCTCTCACTTCTTCCAAGTCTGTGTTCAGGTGGAGTCCTGAGGCTGATAAGGCCTTCAACCATCTGAAGGGGGCGTTCTCCACGGCCCCCATCCTGTCCGTCCCCGACCCAGCTCTGCAGTTTGTGGTGGAAGTCGACGCCTCCGATTTGGGGGTTGGGGCGGTTATATCGCAACGCTCTCCTTCTGACAACAGGCTCCACCCCTGCGCTTATCTATCTAAGAGACTGTCGCCAGCTGAAAGGAACTATGATATTGGAAACCGTGAGTTGTTGGCCATCAAGGTGGCGCTGGAGGAATGGCGCCATTGGTTGGAGGGGACGGACGTGCCGTTTCTCATCTGGACAGACCACAAAAACCTGGAGTACCTGCGCTCAGCTAAACGCCTCAACTCTCGTCAGGCCAGGTGGGCTCTGTTTTTCACTCGTTTTAATTTCACCCTGTCCTACCGTCCTGGCTCTAAGAATGGGAAGCCAGATGCCCTCTCCAGAGTGTTTTCTCCTGACACATCTTTTTCTGAACCTGAGACTATTCTGCCCAGTTCTTGTATGGTGGGGGCTTTTCAGTGGGGTGTTGAGAAGTTGGTCATGGAGGCCCTTAATAATTGTGAAGTTCCGGATGGCGTCCCGCCAGACCGCCTGTTTGTTCCTCCTCACCTCCGTTCCCAGGTTATCCAGTGGGGCCATGCATCTAAGATGGCGTGCCATCCCGGGGTGAAGAGGACCCTGTTTGTGTTGAAACAGCGTTTTTGGTGGTCAGCGATGGAAAAGGACGTTGCTGAATATGTGGCTGCTTGTCCAGTGTGTGCCGCCTGTAAGGTCTCTAATAAGGCTCCCATGGGGGAGTTGCGTCCGTTGCCTGTTCCCAAGAGACCCTGGTCGGACATCGCCCTGGACTTTGTGACTGGTTTGCCCCTGTCTAATGGTAACACGGTGGTACTCACGGTAGTGGACAGATTCTCCAAGATGGTTCATTTTATTCCTCTGCCAAAACTGCCCTCAGCCAAAGAGACAGCAGAGGCGCTGTTGACTCATGTTTTCCGGCTACATGGTTTCCCCAGAGACGTGGTCTCCGATAGGGGGCCTCAGTTCATTGCCAGTTTTTGGAAAGCTTTTTGTTCTCTTGTTGGTGCTTCTGTCAGTCTGTCTTCTGGTTTTCACCCGCAGACCAATGGCCAGACGGAGAGGCTTAACCAGGTCCTGGAGGTGGGTCTCCGTGTGCTGGCCTCCCAGAATCCCGCCTCCTGGAGCCGTCATCTGTTGTGGGTGGAGTTCGCTCACAATTCACTGCCCAGTGCGTCTTCTGGGCTTTCGCCATTCCATGTTGTGTATGGTTATCAGCCGCCCTTGTTTCCTTCCTTGGAGAAGGCCCTGGCTCTCATCCACCGATGCAAGAGGACTTGGACTCGAGCTAGACAGGCCCTATTGAAGGCGTCAGGCCGTTACAAGACCTCAGCGGATGCCCATAGAAGTCCTGCTCCTGTTTACCATCCTGACCAGAGGGTTTGGCTGTCTGCAAAACATCTCCCTCTTCGGATAGAGAGTCGCAAGTTGGCACCCAGGTTTGTCGGTCCATTCCCTATCTCGAAAATTATGAATCCTGTTTCTGTTCGCCTAAAGTTACCAAGGTCTATGAGGATCCATCCCACCTTTCACGTCAGCCAAATTAAACCCGTGAAGGAAAGTCGTCTGGTCCCGCCCACCCAACCTCCTCCCCCACCACGGATGATTGACGGGGATCCAGCTTACACGGTCCGGCGTTTGATGGCAGCTCGGCGCCGGGGGAGAGGGTTCCAATATCTTGTGGATTGGGAGGGTTATGGACCTGAGGAGCGTTCCTGGGTGCCAGCGTCCCGCATTCTGGACCCGGACCTGATCCAGCAGTTTCATCGTAGCCATCCTGATGTCCCTGGTCCGTCTGGTGCCGTCCCTAGGAGGGGGGGTACTGTCATACCCGCAGCCAGACGTTAGTCTGGTTTTGTCTGTCTTTTATGTTTTGTTTGTCATTTCCTGTTTTATTTTGTTAAGTTTCCCCTCATGTGTCTTGTCTGTCGTCTTTACTTCCTGTTCTCTGTTCTCCCTGACCTCTGACCTGATTACCTGTCTCCGCCCTGATTTGCTCCACCTGTGTCTAGTTGTCTTCCCTCCCTTTTGTGTATTTAAACCCTGTCTCTTCCCCTAGTCAGACGCCAGTTTGTAACTCCTGTAGTTCTTACCAGCGTTTTGACCTCGTTTGTTCGTTTGCCTGCCTGTTTTTGACCTGTTTTGGATTCCTCGGTTTTCTCGTCTTCTGCCTGCTCCCTGTCTGGTTTTTGTCTGCCTCATCTGATACCTGGTTGTGACCTTCTCGCCCTGACTACCGGTACGTGAGTTTTGCCTTGTCCTAATGTCCTGTTGCCCGATCGATTGCCTGCCTGTGCATGACCTGTTTCCGTCCCTGACCTCCCTTTGCTTTTCCCTAGTCGGGAAAGAAACCCCTAACACCGCTCGGGGAGACGGGCTGTCGCCCTCGATCCGGAGGACAAATCAGAGGAGGATATCACCTACCATTATCCTCAAGATTCTGTCACTAATAATATTTTTTCACCTGTGTGTGATTAATAAATATTTTGAATCATACTCTTGGTGTGTAAGTTCTGCATTTGGATTCTGTGTTTGTACTAAAGCCATTACAAGCGGTTCTGGTTTTTAACCAAACTCTAGGCATTACCTCATTGATGCCTAGACAGTTGACTTCATTGATAGATGAGTAATGTCTAAATGCCTCTGGCAGAACTTCCCTTTTTTACCGGTCTTGACCAGTTTTGGGTGCAGAAAATAGCCTATTGTTTATGTCACTTCTCTTTTCTTAACGTTATCAGTTAGCTTCAGCTGCAGATGGCTCGGTGCTGTTTACTTTACTTCTCCTTTTCTGCTGGATTTTGTCCTAACATGCCCCTTCACTGCTTTAACATGTCTCAACTTGTCTCCTCTACACACAGTAGTCACAAATGAATCAACATTCATTTAAACATTCTTTTCTTAGCTATACTTATTGATCACATTACATATATCTCATTTAATGCAATACATCAGTTCAAATCATCTTTTTAATACTAAGCTGTACTTTACATTGGTTAAAATGCTGGGTGTTACACTTCTTTATGAGGCCTTCTGGTGCCTGGTGTGACCTGTGGGGCCCTGACCTCTGCCTAACTTGACAATATATGTGATAAATATTATCGATATGAAAATGAGAAGAAATGCAGACAAATGGGATGGTACCAAGTGAAGGGCCTACTACTAGTAATTGTGTTTTCATATTATTTAGATTACAGTTTAAAATAGTATGATATTGTGTAGTATCCACAAAAAAAGGACTGTATGAAGCCAAACCTGCCAGCATCGTCTCTACTCTTTTAACTGTATTTCATCCCTCATACAGTCTCTGTGGCGCAATTCGGTTAGCGTGTTCGGCTGTTGCACATCTGAGAACATCAAAGTGCAAACTGTACAAACTGTGCAAAAACAGAAACACTGCACATTTTTCTTTTCCAGTCCAATCCTTGTCCATTCTCCAAACCTAAACCCTAAAATGAGTCCAGAATGCTCCAACGCTAAAACATTAGTTCCACCTGTTTCATGTGCTAACCTGAAGAAAAAATAAACACCTAGGAATGATTCCATGCGCCCCCCGGAAAGCGAAGCAAAAAGCAAAGCGAAGCAAAAAGCAAAAAGTGGGGGGCCCGCCCCACTTTTTGAGAAACACTGTTTTAGCCAACAAGCTAACAGCAGCTAACCCTTCCAGTTAGCAAAGTTCAAGTTGTGTTTTAAAATCTAAAAGATTCTGTTCTTTTTGAAAACATTCTTGGCTTCTGCTGAAATGTGTATTCAGTTCAGAGAATGTGGCTTTTTATGTATTTCATTGGCATCTTATACTAGATTGTATTTACAAAACAAAACAGAAAAGTGCAAATATTTCGTAAGAATTTATTTGAACCTTATATTTATTTAATTATTCATACTGACAAATGGAATTAAACCAGCCACGTGCTAATGACCCTGAAAATGTCTGTGAATAAATTTGCATTATTTGGCAGAGTTGATTTTGGCAGAACGCTAGCTTTTTATTTATGTATTTATTTTTACTGACTGATGGCGCCACCTGCTGTTGTGGAAGCAAATTACCGAGGATGTTTTAGTGAAGAGGGTATTCTGTGCCCAGCCATGTGTCCTTATTATTTGTCTTTTATAGGATATGTTTTTTTGTAGTTGTTTGTATAGCATGATGTTTTAGAAATACACTCAGTTTTATTTAGGAATTTGGTCGGAATTTAGCTACGTAATGGGTGACTGTATTTAAAGCATATACAAGTGGTTGTTTCGCAATATAGTCATATGATGAATACAGAAACCAGACACCTTACACCTTGTGGTTGCTTACTATTTTCCTCGTAGCGACAGCGTAATAGAACATTTCTGTTTAATGCAACATAGGATTCGATTTGTAAAGTTGCTTGAGACAGATAATTGCAGATTGAAAACATGTTATGTTGTCATCACACAGTAATGCTCTTGGGCATGACTGATGAATCCTGACATTATTCTAACTGTGGTTGTGTACGATAACCCTGTCCCCAGATGATGAGCCGTGGCAGAGGGTCAATGCCTACCTCATCCATGACACTGCAGACTGGAAGGACCTGAACCTCAAGTTTGTCCTGCAGGTTTACAGAGACTTCCATCTCACACAGGACAGGCAGTATTTACAGGACATGTGGCCAATCTGCCAGGTAACTGAGGACGTATTTGTATCTGATATGGAAAAGATATGGGCTGAGTCATTAGGGCTGCAGGATTCTGCTGGGTTTCTGGAAATTGGCTCGAGAGTCTGGTTTTGACCAACTATATGTAAAGTGGCACGAGATAACTTTTGTTATGATTTGGTGCTATATAAATGAAATTTGATTGATTGATTGAGTGATATTGCCAAAAATTCTCAAAATATTTAGGCAGAAGCACAATATATGTGGTGATATATTTTCTAAAGTGGTTTACATTTTCCTTTGTAAGCCTAACTGACATTGCATTTTTATTATTATTATTATTATTAGCAGTAGTAGTAGTAGTGTCATTATTATTAGTAGTAGTAGTAGTAGTATCATTATTATTATTATTATTATTATTATTAGTAGTAGTAGTAGTAGTATCATTATTATTATTTTTATTATTATTATTAGTACTAGTAGTAGTAGTAGTAGTAGTAGTAGTAGTATTACCATTATTATTATTATTATTATTATTAATAGTAGTAGTAGTAGTATCATTATTATTATTATTGTTATTATTATTAGCAGTAGTAGTAGTAGTATCATTATTATTAGTAGTAGTAGTAGTAGTATCATTGTTATTAGTAGTAGTAGTAGTATCATTATTATTATTATTATTATTATTATTATTAGTACTAGTAGTAGTAGTAGTAGTAGTAGTATCATTATTATTAGTAGTAGTAGTATCATTATTATTATTATTATTATTATTATTAGTAGTAGTAGTAGTAGTAGTATCATTATTATTATTATTATTAGTACTAGTAGTAGTAGTATTACCATTATTATTATTATTATTATTTTTATTATTATTATCATTATTATTATTATTAGTAGTAGTAGTAGTAGTAGTAGTATCATTATTATTTTTATTATTATTATTAGTACTAGTAGTAGTAGTAGTAGTAGTAGTATTACCATTATTATTATTAATAGTAGTAGTAGTAGTAGTAGTAGTAGTAGTATCATTATTATTATTATTATTATTATTATTATTATTAGTAGTAGTAGTAGTAGTAATATTAGCAGTGTCATTATTACTATTATTATTATTAGTAGTAGTAGTAGTAGTAGTAGTAATAGTAGTAATATTAGTATTATCATTATTATTATTATTATTAGTAGTAGTAGTAGTATTTATGCAACACAAACACTACAATAATCTGTGATCTAAGGCTCACTATAATCCAGATTTACCTTCATTCTTGATCTATTTAAGATGAACCACTAACTCTTAAGAGGGATGTCTTAATATGCCGCCATCATAAAAAAAAATTCTATGAAGAGTTGTGATACATGCGGTACATTGTAGATCCTGTCCAGCCTTAACCCATAAAGACCCAGTGCTACTTTTATAGCTGTTCCAAAATATATTTTTTTCTATATTTAATTTTTCTTAAGTGATTTATCACGATTTATTATAATATTATTCGCTGCATTTTGCATTTGTTTTTTTTTTTTTCAGTGCAAAGGATGTATTTTCCTATATTTAATTTATTGATCATGTAGATGTTCTTTAAAGATCAGATTAAAGTTAAGGGTCATTATGTCAGAAACTGCAGAAAAAGTGATTGTTTCAGTAAAATATATCATTAAATGAACATAAACCACGTGTGTCTATCCGCTGTTATTGATCCAACTCCATGGGTTTTACTGGTGAATCAATGTTGTAGATGATTGCGGTGTTTCCACAGTAACTACGGAGCCTCTGAACGTCCAAATGGGTCACATCTGATGACCATGAAAAGAGGACAAACTGTATTTTGCACAAATTATTTACATGTATTGATAGGATTAGTGGATAAACAAGTATTAAACAGTTTAGGTCAGTAGATGCTTTCGGTCACCAGTGGATGTTTGGGTCTTCATGGGTTAAATATAATATAAGATATCTGCTGTTTGGGTTGCACTGTCACAAACATGTTCCGTTCATCTCTGTGGTTCTTGGTTTGGCAGGCGGTGATGGAGTCGGAGATGAAGTTCGACCTGGATGGAGACGGACTCATTGAGAACTCTGGATATGCAGACCAGATTAATTGTAATGCGGCTAGTACAAACACTGAATCCAAATGCAGTAACTCGGACACAAAAATAAGGTTCAAAGGATTTATTATTCACACACAGGTGAAAGAATAATAATAATGACAGAATCTTGAGGATAAAGGTGGAAGATATCCTCCTCTGATTCGTCCTCTGGTTCGAGGGCGGCAGCCCGTCTCCCCGAGCGGCGTTTGGGGTATTTTCCCCGACTGGGGAAAAGCAAAGGGAGGTCAGGGACGGAAACAGGTCATGCACAGGCAGCCTATCACTCAGGCAACAGGACATATGGGCTAGACAAATACTCACGTACCAGAAAGTCAGGGCGAGAAGATCGAAACCAGGAAACCAGATGAGGCAGACAAAAACCGACAGGGAGCAGGCAGTAGGCAAAAAACCGAGGAATCCAAAAAGGGTCACAACAGGCAGACAAAACGAACAAACGAGGTCAAGACGCTGGTAAGAACTACTAGAGTTACAAACTGGCGACTGACAAGGGGAAAGGACAGGGTTTAAATACACAAAAGGGAGGGAAGACAACTAGACACAGGTGGAGCAAATCAGGGCGGAGACAGGTAATCAGGTCAGAGGTCAGGGAGAACAGAGAACAGGAAGTAAAGACGACAGACAAGACACATGAGGGGAAACTTAACAAAATAAGACAGGAAATGACAAACAAAACATAAAAGACAGACGAGACCAGACTAACGTCTGGCTGCGGGTATGACAGTACCCCCCCTCCTAGGGACGGCACCAGACGGACCAGAAACATCAGGATGACTCCGATGGAACTGTCGAATCAGGTCCGGGTCCAGAATCCGGGACGCCGGCACCCAGGAGCGTTCCTCAGGTCCATAACCCTCCCAATCCACGAGGTACTGGAACCCTCTCCCTCGCCGACGAGCAGCCATAAGACGTCGGACCGTGTAGGCTGGATCCCCATCAATCATCCGAGGAGGAGGTGGAGGTTGGGTGGGCGGGACCAGGTGGCTGTCTTTTACGGGTTTGATTTGGCTCACATGAAAAGTGGGATGGATCCTCATAGACCTTGGCAGTTTAAGGCGTACAGAAACAGGATTAATTATTTTCGAGATAGGAAATGGACCTACAAACCTGGGTGCCAACTTGCGACTCTCAATACGAAGAGGAAGATGTTTGGCCGACAGCCAAACCCGCTGGTCCGGATGGTAAACGGGAGCAGGGCTTCTACGTGAATCCGCCGAGGTCTTGTAACGGCCAGAAGCCTTCAACAGGGCTTGTCTAGCTCGAGTCCAGGTCCTCTTGCATCTGTGGATTAGAGCCAAGGCCGAAGGCACGCCCACTTCCTTCTCCAGTGAAGGAAACAAGGGCGGCTGATAACCATACACCACGTGAAAAGGTGAAAGACCAGAAGAAGCACTGGGAAGCGAGTTGTGAGCAAACTCCACCCACACCAGATGACGACTCCAGGAGGCGGGGTTCTGAGAAGCCAACACACGGAGACCCACCTCCAGGACTTGATTAAGCCTTTCCGTTTGGCCGTTGGTCTGCGGGTGAAAACCAGAAGACAAACTGACAGAAGCACCAACGAGAGAACAAAAGGCTTTCCAAAAACTAGCAATGAACTGGGGCCCCCTATCGGAGACCACGTCTCTAGGGAAACCATGAAGGCGAAAAACATGAGTCAACAGCGCCTCTGCTGTTTCCTTAGCTGAAGGGAGCTTAGGTAGGGGAATAAAGTGCACCATCTTAGAGAACCTATCCACTACAGAAAGAACAACTGTGTTACCATTGGACAAGGGCAAACCAGTCACGAAGTCCAGAGCAATGTCCGACCAGGGCCTTTTGGGGATAGGTAACGGCCGCAGCTCCCCCATGGGAGACTTATTGGAGGTCTTATTGACAGCACATACAGGACAGGCGGCCACGTATTCTGCGACGTCCCTCTCCATGGCTGTCCACCAAAAACGTTGCTTTAGCACAAACAGGGTCCTCTTCACCCCGGGGTGGCACGCCATCTTGGAAGCGTGGCCCCACTGGATCACCTGGGGGCGGAGGTGAGGAGGGACAAACAGGCGGTCTGGCGGTACGCCATCCGGGATCTCACAGTCATTCAGGGCCTCCATAACCAATTTTTCAACACCCCATTGAAAAGCCCCCACCATACAGGAACTGGGTAGAATAGTTTCAGGTTCAGAAACAGATGTGTCAGGAGAGAAGACTCTGGAGAGAGCGTCCGGCTTCCCATTCTTGGAGCCAGGACGGTAGGAAAGGGTGAAATTGAAGCGAGTGAAAAATAGAGCCCACCTGGCCTGACGGGAGTTGAGGCGCTTAGCCGATCGGAGGTATTCGAGGTTCTTATGATCAGTCCAGATGAGAAACGGCACATCCGTCCCCTCCAGCCAATGCCGCCATTCTTCCAACGCCACCTTGATGGCCAACAGCTCACGATTACCAATGTCATAATTCCTCTCAGCTGGAGACAGTCTCCTTGACAGGTAGGCGCAGGGGTGGAGCCTATTGTCCGCAGGGGAGCGTTGAGATATGACAGCCCCCACTCCCAAATCAGAGGCATCGACTTCCACCACAAACTGCAGAGCTGGATCAGGGACGGACAGGACAGGGGCGGTGGAGAACGCCCCCTTTAGGCGGTTAAACGCCTTATCAGCTTCCGGACTCCACCTGAATACAGACTTGGAAGAGGTGAGAGCATGCAGAGGGGCAGCCACACTGCTGAACCCCCGAATAAACTTCCTATAAAAGTTAGCGAAGCCAAGAAACCTTTGAACATCCTTCCGGGAAACAGGAGTAGGCCACTCCCTCACCGCACTAACCTTCTCAGGGTCCATCTGGACATTTCCCTCAGAAATGATGAATCCCAGAAAAGAAACCGTGGGCTGGTGGAACTCGCACTTTTCTGCCTTGACGAATAATTGGTTTGCGAGTAGCCTTTGAAGCACCTGGCGAACATGTTGAATGTGTGACTCCTCGTCTGGGGAAAAAATCAGAATGTCGTCCAGATATACAAACACAAACACATTTAGCATATCCCTGAGTACGTCATTTACAAGGGCCTGGAAGACAGCAGGGGCGTTGGTGAGGCCAAAAGGCATTACCAGGTACTCGTAGTGGCCACTGGGGGTGTTGAAGGCTGTCTTCCACTCATCTCCTTCTCTAATCCTAACCAAATGGTAAGCATTGCGAAGGTCTAGTTTGGAGAAAATTTTGGCCCCGTGTAACAGTTTGAATGCTGATGACATCAGCGGCAAAGGATATCTGTTACGAATTGTAATGTCGTTAAGCCCCCTATAGTCTATACATGGTCTTAGAGACTTATCCTTCTTATCAACAAAAAAGAAGCCTGCTCCTGCCGGCGACGACGAGGGCCGAATTAACCCAGCTGCCAGGGACTCGTCTATATACTTCTTCATAGCCAGGTTCTCTGGGCCGGACAGGGAATATAATCTCCCTTTAGGAGGAGAAGTACCAGGTCGTAACTCAATAGAACAGTCATAAGGGCGATGAGGAGGTAGGGCCGTAGCCTTAGATTTACTGAATACCTCCTTAAGGTCATGTAACATGGAGGAACCTTTTCTAGTGCAGGAAAGTCTTTATCCTCCTCCTCAGGAACACTAACCGGGGCCACGGAGATCTGAGGCATCTTGGGAGGACAAACAGGTAACTTAACAAACTTGCAACGAGCTCCACATTCTTTACCCCACGAATAAACCTCCCCCGTGCCCCAATCAATAAAAGGTTCGTGTTTCTGCAACCACGGATAACCCAGGATAAGTGGTTGAGTGTCTGAGTTGTAATTATGAAAACTGATGTCCTCAGTGTGTCCGTCCATAAACTGCACAGCGACCGGCTCAGTACAGTGGGTTATCCTGCAGATCACGTGATCATCCAGGGCTCGAGCTTCTAGTGGACGCTGGATAGGCGTAGAGCTGAGTCCCAACTTAAGTACCAGATTCTGATCCATAAGATTAGCGTCGGAACCGGAATCGATCAGGACGGGGTGCTGGAGAGACAGAGAATCAGAGCACAGAAGAACCACAGGAAACGGACGAGTGACAGTGGACAGACAAACAGTTCGGCTCAGTAGCGACCCCTCACCTGTCTTAGCATCTGGTCTTAAGGCACAGCTGCTGACTCTGTGCCCTCCTTGTCCGCAGTATAAACAGAGGCCTTCAACAAAACGTCGTCGGCGTTCTGCAGCCGAGATGTGAGCCCGGCCCAGTTGCATCGGCTCCTCTTTATTGCCGCTGGACTCAGCAACTGGGGAACGAACCACCTCACGACCAGGTCCCTTGCTAGTCGGAGTGCGGACCTCGGGTTCTTCTGACTGCCACACAGACTCTTGATCTGCGACCCGGATAGCCTCGGTGACGACGTCGTCTAAGGAGTGCAGCTGTTGGCGAAGAGCCATCTCCCGGCCAACAGAACGACTTAGGCCGGTCAAAAAAGCGGTAATCAGGGCCTGGTTGTTCCACCCCGATTAAACCGCTAGGGAACGAAAGGCGCTCACATACTGCCTGATTGTCATATCTCCCTGTCTAAGCCTCATGAGCTGATGACCAGCAAATTGGCTCCGAACCGGGTGGTCATAAACCCTCTTAAGTTCTGATACAAGGGTTGAAAAAGACTGAACAGCAGGGGAATTTTGCTCAAAAAGGGCGTTGAAATAGCTTAAAGGAGGGCCTTCCAAAAGGCTGGCCACATAGGCAATCTTAACAGAGTCTTTAGCAAATCGAACGGGCTGGGAAGCAAAAATTAACTGGAGCTGGGTGAAAAAATCACGACAGGTATCAGGATTACCAGAATATTTGGATGGCGCCGGAATGTTCGGCTCAACCGAGTCTCGAACTGGCGGGGTAGCGGCCCGATTCTCGCCTGACGCAGCTGCAGCCGCAGCTTGGGTACTGGTGAGTTGGGCGACCTGAGTAGTGAGCTGGTTCATTTTATCCAGGTGGGTGTGGAGAGCCTGCTCATGTCCACCCAGCCTGTGCCCCTGGGACTGGATAGCCTCCTTGACCTGTGTGAGTTCTGCTGGATTCATTTTATGGCCAGTTTGTACTGTAATGCGGCTAGTACAAACACTGAATCCAAATGCAGTAACTCGGACACAAAAATAAGGTTCAAAGGATTTATTATTCACACACAGGTGAAAGAATAATAATAATGACAGAATCTTGAGGATAAAGGTGGAAGATATCCTCCTCTGATTCGTCCTCCGGTTCGAGGGCGGCAGCCCGTCTCCCCGAGCGGCGTTTGGGGTATTTTCCCCGACTGGGGAAAAGCAAAGGGAGGTCAGGGACGGAAAAGGGTCATGCACAGGCAGCCTATCACTCAGGCAACAGGACATAAGGGCTAGACAAATACTCACGTACCAGAAAGTCAGGGCGAGAAGATCGAAACCAGGAAATCCAATGAGGCAGACAAAAACCGACAGGGAGCAGGCAGTAGGCAAAAAACCGAGGAATCCAAAAAGGGTCACAACAGGCAGACAAAACGAACAAACGAGGTCAAGACGCTGGTAAGAACTACTAGAGTTACAAACTGGCGACTGACAAGGGGAAAGGACAGGGTTTAAATACACAAAAGGGAGGGAAGACAACTAGACACAGGTGGAGCAAATCAGGGCGGAGACAGGTAATCAGGTAAGAGGTCAGGGAGAACAGAGAACAGGAAGTAAAGACGACAGACAAGACACATGAGGGGAAACTTAACAAAATAAGACAGGAAACGACAAACAAAACATAAAAGACAGACGAGACCAGACTAACGTCTGGCTGCGGGTATGACAGTAGATGTTCTTTAAAGATCAGATTAAAGTTAAGGGTCATTATGTCAGAAACTGCAGAAAAAGTGATTGTTTCAGTAAAATATATCATTAAATGAACATAAACCACGTGTGTCTATCCACTGTTATTGATCCAACTCCATGGGTTTTACTGGTGAATCAATGTTGTAGATGATTGCGGTGTTTCCACGGTAACTACGGAGCCTCTGAACGTCCAAATGGGTCACATCTGATGACCATGAAAAGATGACAAACTGTATTTTGCACAAATTATTTACATGTATTGATAGGATTAGTGGATAAACAAGTATTAAACAGTTTAGGTCAGTAGATGCTTTCGGTCACCAGTGGATGTTTGGGTCTTCATGGGTTAAATATAATATAAGATATCTGCTGTTTGGGTTGCACTGTCACAAACATGTTCTGTTCATCTCTGTGGTTCTCGGTTTGGCAGGCGGTGATGGAGTCGGAGATGAAGTTCGACCTGGATGGAGACGGACTCATTGAGAACTCTGGATATGCAGACCAGACTTATGATGGATGGACAGTGACTGGACCAAGGTGAGGGTGGAAGAATGACACGGTGGAAAAATGTAATTTATATTATAGTGTCCATGAAGTCTACTGATTATTGCAGAAGAATGCAAAAATATCCAGATATATTTAAATATAATTACAATTCCCCATTTAATTTTACATCATATTAGGAATTATGGATTTGTTTTGATTAACCCATAAAGACCCAAACAGCCACTGGCAACCAAAATCATCTACTGATGTCAACTGTTGAATAACTTCTGAACATAGATAGATAGATAGATAGATAGATAGATAGATAGATAGATAGATAGATAGATAGATAGATAGATAGATAGATATTTTATTAATACCAAGGGAAATGTAAGTATTCAGGATCTTTGCATACAGCATAAGGTTAGTAACCAGATTAACACTGACATTAAGGTTAGTATATACTCTCAGAAAACATGCTAAAAAACTTAGTCTAAAAAACTTCCTGTGTAATACTGTAAACCAAACACTTCTAATTCAAAAATCTGTAGAAAACTAAATGTATAGTCAGTGTACAGTATTGACACATTTCAGGGCACAGTGATTTAAAGTGAAAACAGTGATTTAAAGTAGAGCTGCAACCGATTAATCGCTTCAAACTGATCCAAAAAAAATCATTCAACCACAATTCTCCTGAATCAAAGCTTTGTTTCCTTCATTTCTCTGCTGTTAAACATTGGTTCCACTGTTGTGTTTCACACGGACGCTTATTGTGACGCACAAAGAAGCTTCAATTCAGGAAAACTGCAATAGAATATGTTTCCATTCAATTAATTCGAGTTGATTAATCGAATCGTGAATTTTTGCATTCTCTTCAAGCACCTAATCGATTAATCGGTTGCAGCTCTAATTTAACCCTTTCATGCACACTGGTCACTACAGCGGACAGCTATTCTACAGCTGTTCTCTTGTATACATGGATTTTGTTGTTCTTTTCGTTGTTGTTGTTTTGTTTTTTTACACATATCTTTATTAAAGTTTTAATACACTACATATCTTTTCTGGCATGAATTGGTAACATTATGTAGAGCTCTCCTGAGCATAATCACAAGCCACACCATAGTTTTCACACAATTTATTAGTAAATATATGTTTCTGTGCATCTAAAATTAAACATATGGGGTCCAGCTGAATGGACATTTTTGCAACTTCATGAAAAATAGGTTCATAAGAAGTTTTTTTCATTATTATTTTTTTATGTATTTTAAAAAAAAAATTTAAACATTATTTTAATTTAATTAATTAATTTATTTTTCAGAACAAAATTTTCAATTGCATTGTTTTTTCATGCCTAAAGAGGAATAAAAACACTCAGGAAAATAATTTGATTAAGGTTCTCATAATTCATGCATGAAAGGGTTAAAGTGATTTGACAGGTAAGTGTAATAAAACTACATAAGGTGCATCAATATGGTGAAGTAATTCAGGTAAAATACAGTTTTTCATCTTTTCATGGTCATCAAATATGACCCATTTGGACGTTCAGAGGCTCCATAGTTACCGTGGAAACACCGTCATCTTCTACAACATTGATTCACCAGTAAAACTGTCATATCAGTACCTGGACTCTTGTATGTTTTGTCTGTCTTGTGTGTCATTTCCTGTTTTATTTTGTTAATCCTCCTCTTGTGTCATGTCTGGTGTCTTTGCTTCCTCTCCCTGATTGTTTCACCTGTGTTGATTACCTGTCTCCGCCCTGATTTGTTCCACCTGTGTCTCATTGTCTTCCCTCCCTTCTGTGTATATAAGCCCTGTGTTTTCCCCTGTCCTGTGCCAGTTCGTATTCCTTCCTTGTGTTGTGTCTACTTACCAGCGTTTCTCTGAACCTGTTCGTCTGCCTGTCTGTTCGTTCCTGACCCGGATTGTTCCTGGTTGTTCTGAGCCTGCCTGATCCCCTCATCGGTACCTCTGCCTGATTCTGCCACACTGGTATTCGACCTTTTGCCTGGACTCACGGTTAGTGCTTTTGCTTTTCCCCCATGTACCGTTGCCTGTTTTTTGGACTTCCCGTGTATGACCTGGTCTGTCCCCTGACACTTCTCTGCTTGTTTCTAGTCGGGTTCCCCTCGTGTGCTCCCGACCCGGGCAGAGAGCTCCCTTTACTGGATTCGGACGTCGTGACGAATCCACACAGACTAACCAGCGAGGATTCATTCAAAAAGCCTTTTTGTGAACTGTTTTTCCTGTCCGTGTTTAATAAACACTCATTAACTGTATTCCTGTCTGTGGGTTGTGCATTTGGGTCCAAGTCTTGTGTCTCTGGTTCTAACAAAAACCCATGGAGTCGGATCAATAACAGTGGATGGACACTCTGGGTTTATGGTCAGTTAATGATAGATTTAACTGAAATAGTCACTTTTTCTGCAGTTTCTGACATAATGACCTTAACTTTAATATGAGCTTTAATGAACATCTACATGATCAATAAATTAAATATAGGAAAATACCAGATTTTCACTGAAAAAAAATGCTAAATACAGAAGATAATATTATAATAAATGATGATAAATCCCTAGAAAGAAAAATTACTTTGGGAACTGCCACAAAAGGAGCACTGGGTCTTTACGGGTTAAACTAGGATGAGTCCAGTGGAGCTGACAACGACACAAGTATCTGTGTGAGATTTTCTACCTTCAGGTTGAGTGGCTTTCAAAAAGGAAAAGAAAAAAGGAAATGGAAAAAGTGAGACGTGTTTATCACTGTGGCGCTTATCTGCAGTGTTAGAGGCTGTAGTAACGGCGAAAAGACCATGAAAAAGTCTTATTGACCATGTGGTTATGTCTGTTAAAGCTGAAACAGAACACAGTGTAAAACAACCAAGGTCGAAAAGAGGAGCTGAAGACATTTACAGGCAGACGCTAACAGAATAATATTGTGAAACTCTGTAATGTGAGTTTTATTACACATTTTAAAGCTTCTTTGTTAATGGGTGAAAATTCCAAACCACCTAGCTGCGGTTTCTGGATAGATTTATAGATAGATGGAAGTTTTTTTGTACCAGTAGGGTTCATAATGTGCTGTATTAAAGCTAAATAGGCCTTAGCAAATGTTTTCTTGTGTTGACACTGGCTTCTTTATTTGTACATTTCGTCCTGGGATGTGGTTTTATGCTTGAGTGCAGGTGACTGCTGTGGCCAGAGGCACTGGGTTTGTTTTTTTGTTTTGTTTTTTCTTCTTTTGGTCCTGTTCTCATGAATGTGATCTGATTTTTACTTCTAGGTCTATGTAATCCAAATGATCATCATTTTCACTCTTTTTTTTATTCCTTTTTGTATTTCTGCAGTGCTTATTGTGGTGGGCTGTGGCTGGCGTCGCTGTGTGTGATGTGTAAGATGGCCATCCTGTTGGACAATAAGGAGATGTACCAGCTCTACAGAAGCACACTGGACAAAGGCAGCACTGCATTCGACAAACTGTTGTGGAACGGTAAGAAGTTTGTGTTCACTGTGGATGTCCACACACACTCTATTTGACTATTCCCACATATGCTCAGAGCGTCACGACCAAAACAAAGATTTTTTTTTTTCTCTCTTGTCTTCTCTTGTGTCTTGTCCACATGTAGATGCTGTTTTAGGTCTTTCCATTGCAGTTTTGTGCAATGTAGCATTTGCGCTACGCCTGAAAAACCACGTCTTGCCAGCGCAAAAACTTTGGCAAAGTTGTCGTTTTTCCATCAGGCAAATATTTATGCGCAGGTTATATTCACACAATTTGAGGGTCAATGGAAAAGCGACTATTTTCAAGTGTCCGGTTATAGTCGGACAATGAAAAATCAGTTATAAAATCTAATTTTGGTTGCAGCAGATGTTGCACATTCAAAGCACTACATCATTTCAGTCGGTTCAGATTCATGTTTACTTGGAAGTGTTTCTCTGGAGCTGCTGTCAGTACCGTCTATGTCTGATTATTTTAAACCGGACCTGTGAGTGATCCCAGATCTGAATGATTACTGGACTACACCCATAAACAGCAGCAGTGAAAGTCATTCTAAAGGTTCTAGAAAGACATGAATGCAGTGAAAGTGATAGCATATGATGATAAGTAGGTTTGGGAATGACCTCTGACGATCTGTTTCTTTTGTAATAGCATGTGCCTTGTTGCCTGTTGACCTGCATCTAGACTGTATTGATGAACTGAATAGTTATGTTTTATAAACACCGATGATTACGACAATCCTGCAAAATAAATCAGAGGACAATGCATGTTCTGTGCTCATTTCTTATTAAATGCTGTATTTATGTGATGAAATGTCAAATATTTAGCTGATGGTCTTCACCCACAGGTGTCAAACATGCGGCCTGGGGTCCATATCCGGCCCGCCAAAGGGTCCGGTCCGGCCCTTAGAATTCAGATGCAAAAAATTTAGATGCAAAAAATTCAGATCACACATCCGGGACACCAAGGATAAGTAATGGATTCTATCTCAAGTCCAAACGAAAGCCAGCCAATCAAGGTATGTTAGGTTGGTCATGTGATGCCGATGCTGACCTGGACGTGTCATCTGAAATTTCTGCATCTGAATTTTTTTGTATTCTAAATTTATGAACATAGTTGAATTCAGAGACAAAAAAATTAAGATACTTAATTTAAGTGCAAAAAAAATTTCAGATACTTAATTTAAGGGCAAAAAAAACTTCAGATAATTTAAGTGCAAAAAAAAAATTAAGATACTTAATTTAAGTGCAAAAAAAAACTTCAGATACTTAATTTCAGTGCAAAAAAAACTTCAGATAATTTAAGTGCAAAAAAAATTCAGATAATGTCAGTGCAAAAAATATTCAGATACTTAATTTCAGTGAAAAAAAATATTCAGATACTTAATTTCAGTGAAAAAAAAAAATTCAGATACTTAAATTCAGTGCAAAAAAATATTCAAATACTTAATTTCAGTGAAAAAAAAAATTCAGATACTTAATTTCAGTGCAAAAAAATATTCAGATACTTAATTTTGGTGCAAAAAAAATATTCAGATAGTTAATTTGGGTGCAAAAAAATATTCAGATACTTAATTTCAGTGAAAAAAAAATTCAGATACTTAATTTCAGTGCAAAAAAATATTCAGATACTTAATTTTAGTGAAAAAAAATATTCAGATACTTAATTTCAGTGCAAAAAATATTCAGATACTTAATTTCAGTGAAAAAAAAAAAATTCAGACACTTAATTTGAGTGAAAAAAAAAATTCAGATACTTAATTTCAGTGAAAAAGAAAAAAAAAAAAACAAAAACAACAGTGACGATATGGGCATGGATGGATGGATAAATAAATATCCATCCATCCTGTGGAAATAATTTAGACCATCAAAAGTCATCACAAACAATGGTTATGCAATCCAGTACTAACTCCTGTGTGTATCATGTGACTAAAACAGACAGAAAAGAAAACATGGAATGCCTAAAAGCACTGTTTTTGTCAGTACAATGCCATAGATATTGATGGAAAAACTGAAGTGATTTTGGTTATTATCAAGGAAACATGAAAAATGGATAGATATCAGCTCTGAAATTGAACTACTATGAGCTATTTTTGTTGTCATCATTATATTTGTCCAAACAAATGTACCTTTAGTTGTACCAGGCATTAAAATGAACAAGAAATAGAAGAAAACAAGGGGTGGTCTAATAATTTTTTCTGCAAATGTACTGATGTAAACTGTCTAATATCTGTTGATCCAGTAATCCTGTCATTACATGTAAATAATTGGTGTAAAATACAGTTTGTCATCTTTTCACGGCCATGAGATATGACCCATTTGGATGTTCAGAGGCTCCGGAGTGAATGTGGAAACACTGTCATACACCGTTATATTTGTCCAAATAAATGTACCTTTAGTTGTACCAGGCATTAAAATGAACAAGAAACTGAAGAAAAAAGGGTGGTCTAATAATTTTTTCCGCAACTGTACAGGGTGGGGAAGCAAAATTGACAATATTTTGAGGCAGGGATTGAAAGACAGTGTATGACCAATTAGTTTATTGAAAGTCATGAGAATTTATTTGCCACAAGAAAATGTACATAATAGAAAATGTTTTTATTCTATGTGTCCTCCTTCTTTCTCAATAACTGCCTTCACACGCTTCCTGAAACTTGCGCAAGTGTTCCTCAAATATTGGGGTGACAACTTCTCCCATTCTTCTTTAATAGTATCTTCCAGACTTTCTCGTAATAGTTTTGCTCATAGTCATTCTCTTCTTTCCATTATAAACAGTCTTTATGGACACTCCAACTATTTTTGAAATCTCCTTTGGTGTGACGAGTGCATTCAGCAAATCACACACTCTTTGACGTTTGCTTTCCTGATTACTCATATGGGCAAAAGTTTCTGAAAAGGTATGGATAATAGTGTTAGGTATGATTATGACATCAATATATGTTTGGTTTCAAAACAGTTGACGTAGTGCCTGCTGAGAAAAAACAACTAAATGTTCATTGTAAATTTTGCTTCCCCACCCTGTACATGTGTCACCATAATTTACAACTAAACCACCACAAATTAAGGGGAAAAAAAGGGTAACTATTCTCTGAGACTCAAATGAAGTTGCAAGTTGAAGAGAAAAACAAACAACCCCCCCCCCCCAAAAAAAAAATAAAAATTGGAATATGGTTCATTTATAAACTAATTAGATGCATAACCCTTACTGAGACACAAACATCCCAAAGCTCACTGGGCTTCATGAGTACAGAGTCGGACTGAACTGAACATGTGTGTATGCAGCCTGCACATGTAGACCAACCTTTTTAAGTGTTCTGATGGTCTGTCTCTTCTATTGTTAATTGCCTTTTCCTCTTTTCCATTTTTATAGTAACACACTACTTTCTGCAGTACAATACTGTTCAAATAATTGTCACAACGGTATGGTACCAAAGTGTGTTCCAACCCTAATCCAACAAAGTGGAAGTGCTGCTGGGTCTTCTTCTTGGTGATTATCCACAGGTGCTCTCTGGAAACTTGTGGTGTGTCTGGTTGTTTAGAGTCAAAAAAAAAAAAAAAAAAAAATCTGCATTCGCATGCTAGGCACACTGTAGGATTTGTGTAAAAATAAAATGTCTTTATTAATTCATGGCATTTTTAAAAAATACAGTCAACGTGTTGCAACCTCTGGTCTTCATCAGGGCTTTTTTCACTAGTGAGTTGCACACCTTCATACAATCACTTTGATGACCTGAAGGAGGGAGGTGTGAGGGGAAAGAAAAGAGAGAAACAAAAAAAAACATGCATACAGACAAACATATACATTTGCACACATATACACACACGCACACAAATAATAATAATAAAATAAATAAATTAATTAATTTAAAAAAATAAAAAATGAAAAAGAAAAAATAATAATGAAAAAAATATATTAAAAAAAATAAATCAACAAAAAAAAACAAACTCACAATCTGGTGAGTTCGAACCACCAACCTTTCAGTTAACAGCCGAACTGCGCCACAGAGACACACATGCCCATATATGGCCGTACAGAACCCTCATGAAATTACTTCCGGTGCTGCGCAGAACCAATTGTGGTTTTCCTTTAAATAGCAGTGTTCCGTTCCATGTGACGTCAGCCCGGCTAGCTCAGTCGGTAGAGAATCAGACCCATAAACTCAAGGTTGCTGGTTCGAGCCCCACTTCGGGCGCAAACATTTTTTTTTTAATCCACCTTCTGATACTTTGTTGACACGTGATCCGTGTTTTTGCCCCATTCTCGACACTTTCAGCTCACTTTTTCAGATCAATGTCCTTAAATCTCTGTTGCAGACTGACACAGCTCTGCTCTTCAAATGTCCATCACCCACAGCTCGTGAAGACGGTACGAGGTCACAGGCCCCGCCCACTTTCCTCGGTTTCCATAGCGACAAACATATTAAATTGAAATTAAGTATCTGATTTTTTTTTTTCACTGAAATTAAGTGTCTGAATTTTGCTTTTCACTCAAATTAAGTGTCTGAATTTTTTTTTTCACTGAAATTAAGTATCTGAATATTTTTTTCACTGAAATTAAGTATCTGAATATTTTTTTGCACCAAAATTAAGTATCTGAATATTTTTTTGCATTGAAATTATGTATCTGAATGTTTTTTGCACGAAATTAAGCATCTGAATATTTTTTGCACTGAAATTAAGTATTTGAATATTTTGTTGCACTGAAATTAAGTACCTGAATTTTTCTTTTTCACTGAAATTATGTATCTGAATTTTTTTTTCACTCAAATTAAGTGTCTGAATTTTTTTTTTTTTTCACTGAAATTAAGTATTTGAATTTTTTTTGCACTGAAATTAAGTATGTGAATTTTTTTTTTCACTGAAATTAAGTATCTGAATATTTTTTGCACTGAAATTAAGTATCTGAATATTTTTTTGCAATGAAATTAAGTATCTGAATTTTTTTTTTTCACTCAAATTAAGTATCTGAATATTTTTTTTCACTGAAATTAAGTATCTGAATATTTTTTGCACTCAAATTAAGTATTTGAATATTTTTTTGCACTGAAATGAAGTATCTGAATTTTGAACACTTTTGACTGGCAGTGTGTATATTATTTGTGCAGTTGATAACAGCTTTTCTGCTGCTTTCATTCTACTTACACAGTGTAAGTTTAACACACAATAATTTGTCTTGCGATTAACAAAACATTACTATAAACAAAGCAGTCGTCCCTGGGTGAGTTCGAACCAGCAACCTTTCAGTTAACAGCCGAACTGCGCCACAGAGACACACATGCCCATATATGGCCGTACAGAACCCTCATGAAATTACTTCCGGTGCTGCGCAGAATCAATTGAGGTTTTCCTTTAAATAGCAGTGTTCCGTTCCATGTGACGTCAGCCCGGCTAGCTCAGTCGGTAGAGAATCAGACTCATAATCGCAAGGTTGCTGGTTCGAGCCCCACGTTGGGCGTGATCATTTTTTTTTAATCCACCTTCTGATACTTTGTTGACACGTGATCCGTGTTTTTGCCCCATTCTCGACACTTTCAGCTCACTTTTTCAGATCAATGTCCTTAAATCTCTGTTGCAGACTGACACAGCTCTGCTCTTCAAATGTCAATCACCCACAGCTCGTTCAGACGGTACGAGGTCACAGGCCCCGCCCACTTTCCTCGGTTTCCATAGCGACAAACACTGGAAACAATTCATCACGTCTCCCACTGGTCTGTGTGCTGCAGCTAATCATCTAGTTCACTGAAAAACTCCGTTTTCTCTCTTTTCATACAATAAAACTCAACTTTACTCTCAGCTTTAACCCTTTCATGCATGAATTACGACAATATTAGTCCACATTTTTTTCTTCAGTCATTTTAATCCTCTTTAGGTCTCAAAAAAACAATGCAAGTCAAATTGTTTTAGCAATCTATTTTTCATGGAGTTACAAAAATGGCCACTCAGCTGGACACCATGTGTTTAATTTTTCAAGCAAACAAATATTTATTTAAGCCCATCATTAGAAAGTGTATGGAAGGAAATCTGTTTCAGCAGATTTTGAATTAGAAATGCTATTGAATTTCTAGCACTGAATTTTTTTTCCACAAAAATTAAGTATCTGAATATTTTTTTTGCACTGAAATTAAGTATCTGAATTTTTTTTTTTCACTGAAATTAAGTATCTGAATTTTTTTTTTGCAATGAAATTAAGTATCTGAATATTTTTTTCACTGAAATTAAGTATCTGAATTTTTTATGCTCTGAAATTAAGTATCTGAATTTTTCTTTTCACTCAAATTAAGTGTTTGATTTTTTTTTTCACTTAAATTAAGTATCTGAATTTTTTTTTCACTGAAATTAAGTATCTGAATTTTTTTTTTCACTGAAATTATGTATCTGAATATTTTTTTGCAATGAAATTAAGTATCTGAATTTTTTTTCACTCAAACTAAGTATCTGAATATTTTTTTCACTGAAATTAAGTATCTGAATATTTTTTTCACTGAAATTAAGTATCTGAATTTTTTTTTGCACCAAAATTAAGTATCTGAATATTTTTTTGCACCAAAATTAAGTATCTGAATTTTTTTTTTTCACTGAAATTAAGTATCTGAATTTTTTTTTGCACTGGAATTAAGTATCTGAATTTTTTTTTTTGCACTGAAATTAAGTATTTGAATATTTTTTTTCACTGAAATTAAGTATCTGAATTTTTTTTTTCACTGAAATTAAGTATGTGAATATTTTTTTTTCACTGAAATTAAGTATCTGAATGTTTTTTGCACTGAAATTAAGCATCTGAATATTTTATTTTCACTGAAATTTAATATCTGAATATTTTTTTCACTGAAATTAAGTGTCTGAATTTTTTTTTTTTCACTGATATTAAGTATCGGAATTTTTTTTTGCACCAAAATTAAGTATCTGAATATTTTTTTGCACTGAAATTAAGTATCGGAATTTTTTTTTTTCACCGAAATTAAGTATCTGAAATTTTTTTTTTCCACCGAAATTAAGTATCTGAATATTTTTTTGCACCAAAATTAAGTATCTGAATATTTTTTTGCACTGAAATTAAGTATCTGAATTTTTTCTTTCACTGAAATTAAGTATCTGAATATTTTTTTTCACTGAAATGAACTATCTGAATATTTTTTGCACTGAAATTAAGTATCAGAATGTTTTTTGCACGAAATTAAGCATCTGAATATTTTTTTCACTGAAATTAAGTGTCTGAATATTTTTTTGCACCAAAATTAAGTATCTGAATGTTTTTTGCATGAAATTAAGTATCTGAATGTTTTTTGCACTAAATTAAGCATCTGAATATTTTTTTCACTGAAATTAAGTATCTGAATTTTTTTTTTTCACTGAAATTAAGTATCTGAATTTTTTTTTGCACTGAAATTAAGTATCTGAATATTTTATTTTCACTGAAATTATGCATCTGAATGTTTTTTGCACTGAAATTATGTATCTGAATATTTTTTTGCAATGAAATTAAGTATCTGAATATTTTTTTTACTGAAATTAAGTATCTGATTTTTTTTTGCACTGAAATTAAGTATTTGAATTTTTTTGTCTCTGAATTCAACTATGTTCATAAATTTAGAATACAAAAAAATTAAGATGCAGAAAATTCAGATCACACGTCCAGGTCAGCATCGGCATCACATGACCAACCTAACATACCTTGATTGGCTGGCTGTCGTTTGGACTTGAGATAGAATCCATTGCTTATCCTTGGTGTCCCGGATGTGTGATCTGAATTTTTTGCATCTAAATTTTTTGCATCTGAATTCTAAGGGCCGGACCGGACCCTTTGGCGGGCCGGATTTGGCCCCGGGCCGCATGTTTGACACCTGTGGGTGAAGACCATCAGCTAAATATTTGACATTTCATCACATAAATACAGCATTTAATAAGAAATGAGCACAGAACATGCATTGTCCTCTGATTTATTTTGCAGGATTGTCGTAATCATCGGTGTTTATAAAACATAACTATTCAGTTCATCAATACAGTCTAGATGCAGGTCAACAGGCAACAAGGCACATGCTATTACAAAAGAAACAGATCGTCAGAGGTCATTCCCAAACCTACTTATCATCATATGCTATCACTTTCACTGCATTCATGTCTTTCTAGAACCTTTAGAATGACTTTCACTGCTGCTGTTTATGGGTGTAGTCCAGTAATCATTCAGATCTGGGATCACTCACAGGTCCGGTTTAAAATAATCAGACATAGACGGTACTGACAGCAGCTCCAGAGAAACACTTCCAAGTAAACATGAATCTGAACCGACTGAAATGATGTAGTGCTTTGAATGTGCAACATCTGCTGCAACCAAAATTAGATTTTATAACTGATTTTTCATTGTCCGACTATAACCGGACACTTGAAAATAGTCGCTTTTCCATTGACCCTCAAATTGTGTGAATATAACCTGCGCATAAATATTTGCCTGATGGAAAAACGACAACTTTGCCAAAGTTTTTGTGCTGGCAAGACGTGGTTTTTCAGGCGTAGCACAAATGCTACATTGCACAAACTGCAATGGAAAGACCTTTTTCCACAACTAGAGTCGCGTGAATAAAAAAAGCCGGATGTTGACGGACGTTACAAGTGAAGACGAGTTTTAAAAGGAACATGTGGACATACCAGGAAACCAAATAATTTTTTAATTTAGTACGAGATAGAGGGGTAAAATATAATAATAATAATGAATATATCTGTAAATCAACACCATATTTACGTTCATCGCCATGTTTATGGAATGACTTCTCATGTCATCTTGCGATAATAAATAAACAAATCATCGCATTTGTGATTGAATGGAAAAACGACAACTTCGCCAAAGTTTTTGCACTGGCAAGACGGGGTTTTTCGGTTGTAGCGCAAATGGTATATCGCACAAAACTGCAGTGGAAAGAGCTTTTTCCACAACTAGAGTCACGTGACTAAAAAAAGCCGGATGATGATGGATGTTATAACAAGCGAAGAAGAAGAGTTTTAAAAGAAACGTGTGGACACACCAGGACACCCAATCATTTTTTAATTTAGTACAGGATGGAGGGGTAGTATATAATAATAATGAGTATATCTGTAAATCAACACCATATTTATGTTCGTTGCCATGTTTATGGAATGACTTCTCATATCATCTCGCGATAATAAATAAACAAATCATCGCATTTGTGATTGAATGGAAAAACGACAACTTCGCCAAAGTTTTTCCTCTGCCAAAAAATTTTTTTCAGGCGTAGCGCAAATGGTATATCGCACAAAACTGCAATGGAAAGACATTTTTCCGCAACTAGAGTGGCATGAATAAAAAAAGCCGGATGTTGACAGACGTTATAACAAGCGAAGAAGAAGAGTTTTAAAAGAAACATGTGGACGTACCAGGAAACCCAATCATTTTTTAATTTAGTACAGGACAGACGGGTAATATATAATCCTACTATAACGGACGTTCTGTGTGCGATACGTGTCCCGATGTTGCAGCACAGGAGGGCGTACTGGTGCAATACAGCTGTTGCACCACAGGAGGGCGCTATCGTACAATGACACCACGGGTACAATGCAGCTAGTAATAATAATAATGAATATATCTGTAAATCAACACGATATTTACGTTCATCGCCATGTTTATGGAATGACTTCTTGTGTCATCTGGCGATAATAAATAAACAAATCATCGCATTCGTGATTGAATGGAAAAACGACAACTTCGCCAAAGTTTTTGCACTGGCAAGACGTGGTTTTTCGGGCGTAGCGCAAATGGTATATCGCACAAAACTGCAGTGGAAAGAGCTTTTTCCACAACTAGAGTCACGTGACTAAAAAAAGCCGGATGATGACGGATGTTATAACAAGCGAAGGAGAAGAGTTTTAAAAGAAACGTGTGGACACACCAGGACACCCAATCATTTTTTAATTTAGTACAGGACTGACGGGTAATATATAATCCTACTATAACGGACGTTCTGTGTGCGATACGTGTCCCGATGTTGCAGCACAGGAGGGCGTACTGGTGCAATACAGCTGTTGCACCACAGGAGGGCGCTATCGTACAATGGCACCACGGGTACAATGCAGCTAGTAATAATAATAATGAATATATCTGTAAATCAACATGATATTTACGTTCATCGCCATGTTTATGGAATGACTTCTTGTGTCATCTGGCGATAATAAATAAACAAATCATCGCATTTGTGATTTAATGGAAAAATCGACATTACACACTTTTGTTTTTCCACACTTAATAAATATCGGTAAAGTTTCGTGCAGACGTCCAATGGAAAAGCGACTAATGTTGTAAATCAGGAGCGTTTGCTCTTCAGACCCATCATCTGACAACATTATGATCTACAGGAGTTCTTCTCCAACCACCACAACTCTGTCAAACAACAGAAAATGTGGAAAAGTCTTCAGTCGATCAGATAAAGCAGCACAGGATAGACAGTCTGTCAGGTGGCTCCGGTCCTAGCTCTGGTCTTCTTTCTGAGCTTGTACTGCCTGGTCCTGGTCTGTGGTTCCAGTTGAAGCCAAAGTGGTCTGGTCCCTCTGTGAGGCGTTCAGGGCCAGCTGCATGGCCCAGATGCTCAGCGGCCTCATGTAGGCCAGAGAGCGGTAGATGCTCTTCTCACAGTAGGCCTCAGGAGTCTGGAAGGCCATGCCCAGCTGTTCCCACACAGTCCGGTAACAGCCTTCAGCCGTACGCAGGCCTTCGGTCAACATACCCTGAGGAGGACAACAGCAATACAGTCACAAACAAAATGATTAGACCATCAAAAGTCATCACAAACAATAGTTATGCAATCCAGTACTAACTCCTGTGTGTATTGTTTCCGTGACTGTACATATATATCGTTGCTGTCGGGCAGAAACCACTGATGTCCAAATCGGTTATTTTTCAGAAGTAGAAGAACGGAGTTAAGAAATGTAGTCATAAGCCTTTTTCAACACTTTTCATTAGTTAAATATTTCTAAAACCATCAGGCCAATATGAAGACTGACCCACAGAATAATTTTATGACCAAAATAAAGACCAAACATGGACTTACGAGGTTTCCGCACAACAGTGACGATATGGGCATGGATGGATGGATAAATAAATATCCATCCATCCTGTGGAAATAATTTAGACCATCAAAAGTCATCACAAACAATGGTTATGCAATCCAGTACTAACTCCTGTGTGTATCATGTGACTAAAACAGACAGAAAAGAAAACATGGAATGCCTAAAAGCACTGTTTTTGTCAGTACAATGCCATAGATACTGATGGAAAAACTGAAGTGATTTTGGTTATTATCAAGGAAACATGGAAAATGGATAGATATCAGCTCTGAAATTAAACTACTATGAGCTATTTTTTTTGTCATCATTATATTTGTCCAAACAAATGTACCTTTAGTTGTACCAGGCATTAAAATGAACAAGAAATAGAAGAAAACAAGGGGTGGTCTAATAATTTTTTCTGCAAATGTACTGATGTAAACTGTCTAATATCTGTTGATCCAGTAATCCTGTCATTACATGTAAATAATTGGTGTAAAATACAGTTTGTCATCTTTTCACGGCCATGAGATATGACCCATTTGGATGTTCAGAGGCTCCGGAGTGAATGTGGAAACACCGTCATACACCGTTATATTTGTCCAAATAAATGTACCTTTAGTTGTACCAGGCATTAAAATGAACAAGAAACTGAAGGAAAAAGGGTGGTCTAATAATTTTTTCCGCAACTGTACAGGGTGGGGAAGCAAAATTTACAATATTTTGAGGCAGGGATTGAAAGACAGTGTATGACCAATTAGTTTATTGAAAGTCATGAGAATTTATTTGCCACAAGAAAATGTACATAATAGAAAATGTTTTTATTCTGTGTCCTCCTTCTTTCTCAATAACTGCCTTCACACGCTTCCTGAAACTTGCGCAAGTGTTCCTCAAATATTGGGGTGACAACTTCTCCCATTCTTCTTTAATAGTATCTTCCAGACTTTCTCGTAATAGTTTTGCTCATAGTCATTCTCTTCTTTCCATTATAAACAGTCTTTATGGACACTCCAACTATTTTTGAAATCTCCTTTGGTGTGACGAGTGCATTCAGCAAATCACACACTCTTTGACGTTTGCTTTCCTGATTACTCATATGGGCAAAAGTTTCTGAAAAGGTATGGATAATAGTGTTAGGTATGATTATGACATCAATATATGTTTGGTTTCAAAACAGTTGACGTAGTGCCTGCTGAGAAAAAACAACTAAATGTTCATTGTAAATTTTGCTTCCCCACCCTGTACATGTGTCACCATAATTTACAACTAAACCACCACAAATTAAGGGGAAAAAAAAGGGTAACTATTCTCTGAGACTCAAATGAAGTTGCAAGTTGAAGAGAAAAACAAACAAACCCCCCCCCCCAAAAAAAACATAAAAATTGGAATATGGTTCATTTATAAACTAATTAGATGCATAACCCTTACTGAGACACAAACATCCCAAAGCTCACTGGGCTTCATGAGTACAGAGTCGGACTGAACTGAACATGTGTGTATGCAGCCTGCACATGTAGACCAACCTCATGGATCATAGTCGCTGCCAGCCCATACACGACTCCGATCCAGACCTCATCAGACTGGACACTGGAGCGGTCCGGTACTCCTTCAGGACGCATCCCATTGACCGCTCCCATGTGACCTCCGGCAAAACTCATCACATTCAGTTCATACACGGACTTCAGCGCACTGCGGATCTTCTCCTGTGGAAAAGCCTTAGAGGACACAGAGCATGCTCAGACCACACTGCACAGGTTTGTCCTTCTGTAAATTCAACCCACTTAGTTTATAACTTTGGTTGCTGGTTAAAAACAGTAGTTGTGTCTGACCTTGAATTCTCCGTCTCCTAAGCCGGAGGCCCTCAGGAACCAATGTCCAGCACACTGGTCAGACATAACGCTGTTCGACAGGTCCCTCCCACTGCTGTCATAGTTGTAATACTTGCCTAAACACAACGGGAAAAGTACAAAAACAAAGGCATTTCAAGGCTGAAGCTACTGTGTGGAAGTCATCAGGTGAATATATAAACTACAGGCAGTAACCAAGATGTGTCCCAGTGTATTTATGTCCTTATAGTTTAGAAACATCAACATTTCCTTCAAGTTTCATGGGAGATTTTTCTTCCTCAGTGAGATGTAGAAAGTAGATTGTTAGTTGTGGTAAAAAATTACTGTTTACAGTCAGAGCATGAAAAATATTTTAGAAATTTAGAGGCAGAACATTTAATCATAATAATGGATAAAAAAACAAAATCAGTGTTGAGAGAAATTAAGAAAAAACAACCAAAAATTTGGAAGAAAAGCTCAATTTAATTCATTTTAAAGAAAACCAATGAAATGCCATAATCTTTATCACAATATAAAACTGTATTATGACATTAGTTGTTATCGTTTTGTATCCCAGACCCGTTAGTAAAGAAACAACTGAATTCAAGGTGTCTCAATACTTTTGTCCATATTGTGTTGTTTCTGTTTCAAGATGAAGTGATTTTTGAAGAAATACAGATCAAGCTCTGAATTCTATTTACCAACTTTCTTTTACAGGTGTGGGAAACTGTCAAACCTCAGTCCTATCCTCAGTACCATGAATCTGTAAGTCTTTCTGTGGTTACTCACCTGAATCTCTTGCATTATGGTGAACAATTTCGAAGTGCCATCCACCAGAAACAGTCCATATGTTTACAAATGAGCCGGGAGGTCACTCGGGCATCTTTGGAATTTTGTCGCGACGAGTATTGTGGAAAACGAAGGCTCGCGCAGCCGCCTTACAGCGGCAGCTGGAACAGACATGATCGGAAACGGCAGGAGCTCTCTTCCTTCTGTGCATATTCCTCCAGCCGTTTCCACGTGTTTGTTTCATCCATATAATACCATATGGTCGCACTGCCACTGCCAGGTGGCTGCGCCAACCTCCGTTTCCCACAATGCACATCGCGACAAAATTCCAAAGTTGCCTGAGTGACGTCCTGGGTCGGTTTGTAAACACATGGTTTGTTTCTGGTGGATGGCACCTCGAAGCTGTTCAACGTAATGCAAGAGATTCAGGTGAGTAATGACAGACAGACTGACAGATTCATGACACTGAGGATATGACTGAGGTTTGACAGATCTGATGAAAAATTGGTCATGAAAGTCTCCCGCACCTTTAACATTTGCAGCTGTTACCTGATGATTTTGCACATTTATAACAATCCCAACATGCAAAAAAAAAATGCTGTGGCAAATGAATTAACCCTTAACAGTTCAAAACTGTTTTCCCCATGTAGCAGAACATGGTAAATTATGTGTCAGCCATTTTTCATTTCGCTATGTCCCTAACCCTAACATGCTTCACAAGAGGAAAAGATCATCTTCGTGATGGCATGTGAAGGCAACATTAGTCCCCATTTTCCACATAAATGAGTCTGTATAAGTTTTTAAACTTTTTTTTTTTTAAATCTTTGTTTTATTGACCTAAAACAGCATCTACATGTGGACAAGACACAAGAGAAGACAAGAGAGAGAAAAAAAAAATCTTTGTTTTGGTCGTGACGCTCTGAGCATATGTGGGAATAGTCAAATAGAGTGTGTGTGGACATCCACAGTGAACACAAACTTCTTACCGTTCCACAACAGTTTGTCGAATGCAGTGCTGCCTTTGTCCAGTGTGCTTCTGTAGAGCTGGTACATCTCCTTATTGTCCAACAGGATGGCCATCTTACACATCACACACAGCGACGCCAGCCACAGCCCACCACAATAAGCACTGCAGAAATACAAAAAGGAATAAAAAAAAGAGTGACAATGATGATCATTTGGATTACATAGACCTAGAAGTAAAAATCAGATCACATTCATGAGAACAGGACCAAAAGAAGAAAAAACAAAACAAAAAAACAAACCCAGTGCCTCTGGCCACAGCAGTCACCTGCACTCAAGCATAAAACCACATCCCAGGACGAAATGTACAAATAAAGAAGCCAGTGTCAACACAAGAAAACATTTGCTAAGGCCTATTTAGCTTTAATACAGCACATTATGAACCCTACTGGTACAAAAAAACTTCCATCTATCTATAAATCTATCCAGAAACCGCAGCTAGGTGGTTTGGAATTTTCACCCATTAACAAAGAAGCTTTAAAATGTGTAATAAAACTCACATTACAGAGTTTCACAATATTATTCTGTTAGCGTCTGCCTGTAAATGTCTTCAGCTCCTCTTTTCGACCTTGGTTGTTTTACACTGTGTTCTGTTTCAGCTTTAACAGACATAACCACATGGTCAATAAGACTTTTTCATGGTCTTTTCGCCGTTACTACAGCCTCTAACACTGCAGATAAGCGCCACAGTGATAAACACGTCTCACTTTTTCCATTTCCTTTTTTCTTTTCCTTTTTGAAAGCCACTCAACCTGAAGGTAGAAAATCTCACACAGATACTTGTGTCGTTGTCAGCTCCACTGGACTCATCCTAGTTTAACCCGTAAAGACCCAGTGCTCCTTTTGTGGCAGTTCCCAAAGTAATTTTTCTTTCTAGGGATTTATCATCATTTATTATAATATTATCTTCTGTATTTAGCATTTTTTTTCAGTGAAAATCTGGTATTTTCCTATATTTAATTTATTGATCATGTAGATGTTCATTAAAGCTCATATTAAAGTTAAGGTCATTATGTCAGAAACTGCAGAAAAAGTGACTATTTCAGTTAAATCTATCATTAACTGACCATAAACCCAGAGTGTCCATCCACTGTTATTGATCCGACTCCATGGGTTTTTGTTAGAACCAGAGACACAAGACTTGGACCCAAATGCACAACCCACAGACAGGAATACAGTTAATGAGTGTTTATTAAACACGGACAGGAAAAACAGTTCACAAAAAGGCTTTTTGAATGAATCCTCGCTGGTTAGTCTGTGTGGATTCGTCACGACGTCCGAATCCAGTAAAGGGAGCTCTCTGCCCGGGTCGGGAGCACACGAGGGGAACCCGACTAGAAACAAGCAGAGAAGTGTCAGGGGACAGACCAGGTCATACACGGGAAGTCCAAAAAACAGGCAACGGTACATGGGGGAAAAGCAAAAGCACTAACCGTGAGTCCAGGCAAAAGGTCGAATACCAGTGTGGCAGAATCAGGCAGAGGTACCGATGAGGGGATCAGGCAGGCTCAGAACAACCAGGAACAATCCGGGTCAGGAACGAACAGACAGGCAGACGAACAGGTTCAGAGAAACGCTGGTAAGTAGACACAACACAAGGAAGGAATACGAACTGGCACAGGACAGGGGAAAACACAGGGCTTATATACACAGAAGGGAGGGAAGACAATGAGACACAGGTGGAACAAATCAGGGCGGAGACAGGTAATCAACACAGGTGAAACAATCAGGGAGAGGAAGCAAAGACACCAGACATGACACAAGAAGAGGATTAACAAAATAAAACAGGAAATGACACACAAGACAGACAAAACATACAAGAGTCCAGGTACTGATATGACAGTTTTACTGGTGAATCAATGTTGTAGAAGATGACGGTGTTTCCACGGTAACTATGGAGCCTCTGAACGTCCAAATGGGTCATATTTGATGACCATGAAAAGATGAAAAACTGTATTTTACCTGAATTACTTCACCATATTGATGCACCTTATGTAGTTTTATTACACTTACCTGTCAAATCACTTTAACCCTTTCATGCATGAATTATGAGAACCTTAATCAAATTATTTTCCTGAGTGTTTTTATTCCTCTTTAGGCATGAAAAAACAATGCAATTGAAAATTTTGTTCTGAAAAATAAATAAATTAATTAAATTAAAATAATGTTTAAATTTTTTTTTTAAAATACATAAAAAAATAATAATGAAAAAAACTTCTTATGAACCTATTTTTCATGAAGTTGCAAAAATGTCCATTCAGCTGGACACCATATGTTTAATTTTAGATGCACAGAAACATGTATTTACTAATAAATTGTGTGAAAACTATGGTGTGGCTTGTGATTATGCTCAGGAGAGCTCTACATAATGTTACCAATTCATGCCAGAAAAGATATTCAATTCAATTCAACTTTATTTGTATAGCCCAATATCACAACAAGGTTATCTCAAAGGGCTTTACAGAGTCAGTTAGAGTAAACAACAGTCAAATGAACAGCAAGAAAATGAGTAGTGTCCAGGGCATCCCCCGTCCTTAGACCCTCCTTCTCGGCAAGGAAAAACTCAAAACCCAGTGGGAAAAGGGAGAAACCTCGGGGAGAACCACAGTGAAGGAGAGATCCACTCCCATGGACGGACAGGCTATAGATGCAGCAGGACTGATGGACGTCCATTTGCAGATGTAGTTCTAGTCTACAAGGATGCAGTAGGGTGGACACATGGGGGGTCCATCCCGCTGGATGAGACAGGCAGGGGCGAGGAGGCCCATCCACAGTGGTGAGGCCGAGGACGTCCATCCAGACAGGTGGGGGAGGGGGTCAGGACACAGGACAGGGCAGGACACAGATGGGTCAGCGCAGATCCTGCCATCATTGGCTCCCAAGTGGTTACAACTGAAAAAGTAGCCACTCCCCCGGAGGGGAGTGGGGAAAGGGGACATCGGGTGAATAGCACTGCACAAACTAAGTTGGCTAAATATTAAAAATATAAGTGCAGACCAGAATGGTACGTAGAACCAGAAACAGGAGATAGGACTCAGTGCCTGTACTTCCCCCAGCATTCTTGCTCCTAGGGCAGCTTAGACTGAACTGTGGGTTTAGTCTGGTTTGAACTAGCCTGACCATAAGCTTTTTCAAATAGGAATGTTTTTAGCCTGACCTTAAATGTAGAGACTGTGTCGGCCTCTTTAATGTTAACTGGAAGCTGATTCCATAAAACAGGAGCTTGGTAACTAAAGGCTCTAGCTCCTACTGTACTTTTACAGACCCTGGGAACTACCAGTAGACCTGCATTCTGAGAACGAAGGGTTCTGTTGGGATGGTACGGCACCAGAGCATCTCTGAGATAAGAGGGGCCCATACCATTAATGGTCTTGTATGTGAGGAGGAGGATTTTGAATCTAATTCTAAACTCAATTGGAAGCCAGTGAAGGGCTTGGAGCACAGGGGTGATGTGTTCTCTTCTATTTGTTCCTGTTAGTAGTCTCGCTGCCGCGTTCTGAACCAGTTGATAACTTTTTAGAGAGCTTTTAGGACATGCTACGAGAAGGGAGTTGCAGTGATCTAATCTAGATGTAACAAACGCATGAACTAATTTTTCTGCATCATTTTTAGAAAGAATATTTCTAATTTTGGCTATGTTGCGCAGGTGGAAGAAGGCGGTTCTGCAGGCTTGGTTAATATGTGGTTTAAATGATAGATCTGGGTCAAATAGAACTCCTAGGTTTCTAACTGTGGTGCTAGAGGCTACACTCACATTGTCCAGAGTGACTATCTGGTCAGATAGGGAGTCTCTTGCATTTTTAGGGCCTATTATAATGACCTCTGTTTTTTCAGGGTTAAGTAAAAGATAATTAGCGCTCATCCAGGTTTTAATGTCACGGACACAGGAACTTAGTTTATCTACTTGTCTGGTCTGATCAGGTTTAATCGATAAATACAGTTGTGTATCATCTGCGTAACAGTGAAACTTAATGCCATGTTTTCTAATAATGTTACCTAAAGGCAGCATGTATAGTGTAAACAAAATGGGCCCGAGGACCGACCCTTGTGGCACGCCGCAACTAACTCTGGAATATGTTGATGATTGTTGGTTTACATTAACAAACTGGTACCTATTAGATAAATAGGATTTAAACCAGCAGAGGGCTGCTCCTCTAATGCCTATGTCCCATTCTAATCTCTGCAGTAAGATACTGTGGTCGATAGTGTCAAAAGCTGCACTCAGGTCCAATAAGACCAGGATCGAGACCAAACCATCGTCAGCAGCTAATAACAAGTCATTGGTTACTTTGACTAATGCGGTTTCAGTGCTATGATGAGCACGAAAGCCAGACTGGAAGTGTTCAAATAAACTATTGTCCTGTAAATGCTGACACAGCTGTTTAACTACCACTCTTTCAAGAACTTTTGAGAGGAAGGGTAAATTAGATATAGGTCTGTAACTGACCAGGAGGTCAGGATCTAGAGTAGGTTTTTTCAGAAGTGGTTTAATAACTGCAAATTTAAAAGATTGTGGCACGTAGCCAGTAACTAGTGAGGTATTAATTATAGTTAGAATTGTGTCAATAGTTAGGGGCAGAGTCTGTTTAAAAAGTTTGGTTGGGATTGGGTCTAAGAGGCAGGTCGATGGTTTGGAGGACATAATGTATGTATATGTAGTGTAGTGATATGTGATGATATGTGATGATATGTAGTGTATTAAAACTTTAATAAAGATATGTGTAAAAAAACAAAACAACAACATCGAAAAGAACAACAAAATCCATGTATACAAGAGAACAGCTGTAGAATAGCTGTCCGCTGTAGTGACCAGTGTGCATGAAAGGGTTAAATTAGAGCTGCAACCGATTAATCGATTAGGTGCTTGAAGAGAATGCAAAAATTCACGATTCGATTAATCAACTCGAATTAATTGAATGGAAACATATTCTATTGCAGTTTTCCTGAATTGAAGCTTCTTTGTGCGTCACAATAAGCGTCCGTGTGAAACACAACAGTGGAACCAATGTTTAACAGCAGAGAAATGAAGGAAACAAAGCTCTGATTCAGGAGAATTGTGGTTGAATGATTTTTTTTGGATCAGTTTGAAGCGATTAATCGGTTGCAGCTCTACTTTAAATCACTGTTTTCACTTTAAATCACTGTGCCCTGAAATGTGTAAATACTGTACACTGACTATACATTTAGTTTTCTACAGATTTTTGAATTAGAAGTGTTTGGTTTACAGTATTACACAGGAAGTTTTTTTAGACTAAGTTTTTTAGCATGTTTTCTGAGAGTATATACTAACCTTAATGTCAGTGTTAATCTGGTTACTAACCTTATGCTGTATGCAAAGATCCTGAATACTTACATTTCCCTTGGTATTAATAAAATATCTATCTATCTATCTATCTATCTATCTATCTATCTATCTATCTATCTATCTATCTATCTATCTATCTATCTATCTATCTATCTATCTATCTATCTATCTATCTATCTATCTATCTATCTATCTATCTATGTTCAGAAGTTATTCAACAGTTGACATCAGTAGATGATTTTGGTTGCCAGTGGCTGTTTGGGTCTTTATGGGTTAATCAAAACAAATCCATAATTCCTAATATGATGTAAAATTAAATGGGGAATTGTAATTATATTTAAATATATCTGGATATTTTTGCATTCTTCTGCAATAATCAGTAGACTTCATGGACACTATAATATAAATTACATTTTTCCACCGTGTCATTCTTCCACCCTCACCTTGGTCCAGTCACTGTCCATCCATCATAAGTCTGGTCTGCATATCCAGAGTTCTCAATGAGTCCGTCTCCATCCAGGTCGAACTTCATCTCCGACTCCATCACCGCCTGCCAAACCGAGAACCACAGAGATGAACAGAACATGTTTGTGACAGTGCAACCCAAACAGCAGATATCTTATATTATATTTAACCCATGAAGACCCAAACATCCACTGGTGACAGAAAGCATCTACTGACCTAAACTGTTTAATACTTGTTTATCCACTAATCCTATCAATACATGTAAATAATTTGTGCAAAATACAGTTTGTCATCTTTTCATGGTCATCAGATGTGACCCATTTGGACGTTCAGAGGCTCCGTAGTTACCGTGGAAACACCGCAATCATCTACAACATTGATTCACCAGTAAAACCCATGGAGTTGGATCAATAACAGTGGATAGACACACGTGGTTTATGTTCATTTAATGATATATTTTACTGAAACAATCACTTTTTCTGCAGTTTCTGACATAATGACCCTTAACTTTAATCTGATCTTTAAAGAACATCTACATGATCAATAAATTAAATATAGGAAAGTACATCCTTTGCACTGAAAAAAAAAAAAACAAAAACGCAAAATGCAGCGAATAATATTATAATAAATCGTGATAAATCACTTAAGAAAAATTAAATATAGAAAAAAATATATTTTGGAACAGCTATAAAAGTAGCACTGGGTCTTTATGGGTTAAGGCTGGACAGGATCTACAATGTACCGCATGTATCACAACTCTTCATAGAATTTTTTTTTATGATGGCGGCATATTAAGACATCCCTCTTAAGAGTTAGTGGTTCATCTTAAATAGATCAAGAATGAAGGTAAATCTGGATTATAGTGAGCCTTAGATCACAGATTATTGTAGTGTTTGTGTTGCATAAATACTACTACTACTAATAATAAAAATAATAATAATGATAATACTAATATTACTACTATTACTACTACTACTACTACTAATAATAATAATAATAATAATAATGATACTACTACTACTAATAATAATAATAAAAATAATAATAATAATAATAATGATAATACTAATATTACTACTATTACTACTACTACTACTACTACTACTACTACTAATAATAATAATAATAATAATAATAATGATACTACTACTACTACTACTACTACTATTAATAATAATAATGGTAATACTACTACTACTACTACTACTACTACTACTAGTACTAATAATAATAATAAAAATAATAATAATAATAATAATAATGATACTACTACTACTACTACTACTATTAATAATAATAATAATAATAATAATAATAATAATAATAATAATAATAATAATAATGATACTACTACTACTACTACTACTACTACTACTACTACTATTAATAATAATAATGGTAATACTACTACTACTACTACTACTACTACTACTACTACTAGTACTAATAATAATAATAATAATAATAATAATAATAATAATAATGCAATGTCAGTTAGGCTTACAAAGGAAAATGTAAACCACTTTAGAAAATATATCACCACATATATTGTGCTTCTGCCTAAATATTTTGAGAATTTTTGGCAATATCACTCAATCAATCAATCAAATTTCATTTATATAGCACCAAATCATAACAAAAGTTATCTCGTGCCACTTTACATATAGTTGGTCAAAACCAGACTCTCGAGCCAATTTCCAGAAACCCAGCAGAATCCTGCAGCCCTAATGACTCAGCCCATATCTTTTCCATATCAGATACAAATACGTCCTCAGTTACCTGGCAGATTGGCCACATGTCCTGTAAATACTGCCTGTCCTGTGTGAGATGGAAGTCTCTGTAAACCTGCAGGACAAACTTGAGGTTCAGGTCCTTCCAGTCTGCAGTGTCATGGATGAGGTAGGCATTGACCCTCTGCCACGGCTCATCATCTGGGGACAGGGTTATCGTACACAACCACAGTTAGAATAATGTCAGGATTCATCAGTCATGCCCAAGAGCATTACTGTGTGATGACAACATAACATGTTTTCAATCTGCAATTATCTGTCTCAAGCAACTTTACAAATCGAATCCTATGTTGCATTAAACAGAAATGTTCTATTACGCTGTCGCTACGAGGAAAATAGTAAGCAACCACAAGGTGTAAGGTGTCTGGTTTCTGTATTCATCATATGACTATATTGCGAAACAACCACTTGTATATGCTTTAAATACAGTCACTCATTACGTAGCTAAATTCCGACCAAATTCCTAAATAAAACTGAGCGTATTTCTAAAACATCATGCTATACAAACAACTACAAAAAAACATATCCTATAAAAGACAAATAATAAGGACACATGGCTGGGCACAGAATACCCTCTTCACTAAAACATCCTCGGTAATTTGCTTCCACAACAGCAGGTGGCGCCATCAGTCAGTAAAAATAAATACATAAATAAAAAGCTAGCGTTCTGCCAAAATCAACTCTGCCAAATAATGCAAATTTATTCACAGACATTTTCAGGGTCATTAGCACGTGGCTGGTTTAATTCCATTTGTCAGTATGAATAATTAAATAAATATAAGGTTCAAATAAATTCTTACGAAATATTTGCACTTTTCTGTTTTGTTTTGTAAATACAATCTAGTATAAGATGCCAATGAAATACATAAAAAGCCACATTCTCTGAACTGAATACACATTTCAGCAGAAGCCAAGAATGTTTTCAAAAAGAACAGAATCTTTTAGATTTTAAAACACAACTTGAACTTTGCTAACTGGAAGGGTTAGCTGCTGTTAGCTTGTTGGCTAAAACAGTGTTTCTCAAAAAGTGGGGCGGGCCCCCCACTTTTTGCTTTTTGCTTCGCTTTGCTTTTTGCTTCGCTTTCCGGGGGGCGCATGGAATCATTCCTAGGTGTTTATTTTTTCTTCAGGTTAGCACATGAAACAGGTGGAACTAATGTTTTAGCGTTGGAGCATTCTGGACTCATTTTAGGGTTTAGGTTTGGAGAATGGACAAGGATTGGACTGGAAAAGAAAAATGTGCAGTGTTTCTGTTTTTGCACAGTTTGTACAGTTTGCACTTTGATGTTCTCAGATGTGCAACAGCCGAACACGCTAACCGAATTGCGCCACAGAGACTGTATGAGGGATGAAATACAGTTAAAAGAGTAGAGACGATGCTGGCAGGTTTGGCTTCATACAGTCCTTTTTTTGTGGATACTACACAATATCATACTATTTTAAACTGTAATCTAAATAATATGAAAACACAATTCGTACTAGTAGTCGGTCCTTCACTGGGTAAAAACCCATTAAATATTTTTGCACTGATTTATCTTCATTTCTTTTAATTCCCATTATGAGACTTTTTATCAGGTATATATTGAACAAATCATTGTTCTAACTGTGTTTAATATGTATATTTGTGTGTGTACATTTTGAAATTTGTGCCTTTTCTGTTACTTTACGTAATTATACTTGAATGGAGTAACTATGACACACAATAATTCCTCTTGGGATTAATCATGTATTACCATAAATGAACCAGTCGTCCCTGGGTGGGCTCGAACCACCAACCTTTCGGTTAACAGCCGAACGCGCTAACCGAATTGCGCCACAGAGACTGTATGAGGTGCAGAATACAGTTAAAAGAGTAGAGACGATGCTGGAAGGTTTTGGTTTTATACAATCCTTTTTCTTTTTTTTGTGAATGCTACATAATATCATACTATTTTAAACTGGAATTCAAATAATATGAAAATAAAATTATTAGTAGTAGGTCCTTCACTGGGTACCATCCCATTTGTCTGCATTTCTTCTCATTTTCATATCGATAATATTTCAATCAATCAATCAAACTTTATTTCTATAGCACTTTTCATACATGGTACATGTAGCACAAAGTGCTTCACAACAAAACCCCCCACAGTCCCGCAGTTGCAAATAAAAATACAAGCAATCAAAGTAAAATTTATAGTAAGAGTTTAATTAAAAGCTAGCCTAAAAAGATAAGTTTTAAGTTTACTTTTAAAAATATGAACACTCGCAGCGGACCTCAGGTCCTCAGGTAGGCTGTTCCATAGTTTGGGGCCATAAAAGCTGAATGAGGCCTCACCATGAGTCTTAGTGTGGACTCTAGGAACAGTTAAGAGATTACTACCTGAGGACCTGAGGGTCCGAGAGGGCTCATATGTTAAAAGCAAATCAGATAAATAAATAGGGCTAAGACCATTAAGAGTTTTAAAAACCAATAAAAGCTCTTTAAAACTGATCCTGAAGCTCACAGGAGCCAGTGCACAGACCTGAGCACTGGTGTTATATGCTCTCTCTTTCTGGTCCTCGTCAGCAGTCGGGCTGCAGAGTTCTGGAGCAGCTGCAGCGGTGCAGTGGTCTTCTGGGGAAGACCAGAAAGGAGAGCGTGACAGTAATCAATTCGACTTGAGACAAAAGCATGTATCAAAGTCTCTGCACTGGCTCGAGAGAGAAATGGTCGTACTCTGGCAATATTTTTTAAATGATAAAAACCAGTTTTGGTGACAGACCTGATGTGTGGCTCAAAGCTAAGCTCACAATCTAGTAAAACACCCAGACTTTTAACCCTCTCAGAGGAGCCGAGTGAATGGGTTTGGAGCTTAGCTTTGAGCCTCTCCCTCTGAGCCTCAGGACCAACAATTAAAACCTCAGTTTTGCCCTGGTTGAGCTGGAGGAAGTTTGCTGCCATCCAGGACTTAATATCTAAAATACAATTAAAAAGGGTGTCGATGGGGCTGAGGTCATCTGGAGACACGGCAACATAAAGTTGAGTGTCATCAGCATAACCATGAAAGTTAATGCCGTGTCTCCTGATGACCTGTCCTAGAGGCAACATATAAAGGTTAAAAAGGGTTGGACCTAAAATTGACCCTTGGGGAACACCACGATCCATTTTGCACCTTTTTGATGAGTGTTCCCCAATACTAACATAAAAATCCCTGTTTGTTAAAAATGATTCAAACCAGTTAAAAACAGACCCAGAGAGACCAACTGTGTTATGTAATCTGTCTAAAAGAATGTGGTGGTCCACAGTGTCAAACACTGCCGTAAGATCCAACAGGACCAAGACGGCAAGCTTTTTGTTGTCCATGTTGGATCTAATGTCATTTAAAATTTGAACCAGTGCCGTCTCTGTACTATGGTGTGCTCTAAAACCAGATTGATAAAATTCTAAAATGTTGTTAGAATTAATAAAATCGTTGATCTGGTTAAAAACAATTTTCTCTAAAATTTTACTTAAAAACGGCAGGTTGGACACAGGTCTGTAGTTACTGGCAAGGGAGGGGTCCAGTTTATGATTCTTGAGAAGGGGTCTGACCATGGCGGTTTTAAGAGCTGTAGGAAAGACCCCTGTCTGCAATGAATAATTTACAATATTAAGAACATCATCATCGATAAATGTAAAAATCGATTTAAAAAGAGACGTGGGAATGGAATCTAAAAAGCAAGTGGTTGTTTTTAACTGTAAAACGACTTTGTTAAGACTCTCAGCATCAACCAGGGCAAAATTCTCCAAAGTAGCAGATAAGACAGTGGATCTGAGATAAAAGCATTGCCTGGCTGTGGTTGCTGACCTGATCTGACCTGATAGACTGTATTTTACTGGTGAAGTGACTTAAGAACATATCACAGTTGGGCATATTTGAAGGAGCACTGTTGTTGAAGATGGGGTTAATTACCGAGCTAAATGTGGAAAACAGTACCTTTGGATTATGGCGGTTGTCATTTATAAGTTTGGAGAAATATGAGTGTCTTTCTTCCTTCAGACAGTTATTGTAGTTTTTAAGTTGTTCCCTGTAAATTTCATAATTGACTGTGATTTTATTCTTGCGCCACTTTCTTTCTGCTTTCCTGCAATTTTTCTTGAGATTTTTAGTTTTTTCATTTTTCCATGGGCAGTTTTTTATTTTACCCATTTTTACTTTTAAAGGGGCTACAGCATCGAGAGTAGATTTCAATTTATTATTAAAATTGTCAACAATAAAATCACAGGAAGAGGGTAAAACGGGGCGAGGAATTTGAATTAAAATCTTGGTAAAATTTGAAGTCACTTCAGCAGTAAGATAACGCTTCTTGACAATTTGTACAGACCGGGGAGGCTGAACAATAATACTTACATTAAAAAACACACAAAAATGATCTGATAGGCCAACATCCACAACAGAGACAGGATCAGCAGAAATTCCATATGTGATCACAAGATCCAGTGTGTGGCCTCTGTTGTGAGTGGGTTGTGAGACATGTTGTTTAAAATCCATACAATTTAAAATATTTAAAAATTCTGTTGCCAACAAGTCTGATTGATTATCAATGTGTAAATTAAAATCACCTACAATAATAATTTTCTCATATGTTGAGTGAGCAATGGACAGGAGATCAGAGAACTGACTGATAAAGAGTGTAGAGGGCTTGGGGGGGGCGGTAAATGCAGATAAAAAGAATATGAGGATTAATTCAAACCAGAGAGTGATACTCAAATGATGAGTAGTGATTAAAAGAAACATTTTTGAAGCCGTATGAGGTGGAAAAGATTGTGGCTGTGCCACCTCCTCTTTTTCCTGTGCGGGATGAGTATGCGTAGTTATAATCAGGAGGGGTGGTTTCATTTAAAATTGCCGCTCCATCAGCACCTGTCCATGTCTCTGTTAAAAACATGCAGTCTAAGTTCCTGTCAATAATCATATCATTAATTACAAACGATTTATTTGACAGTGATCTCACGTTTAAAACTGCCGTTTTAAAAGTCCCTGAGGGATTGTTCTCCTCGGTTCCGTGCATGCGCAGGGGCACAAGATGATTTAAGTTTATGGACTTACGACCGATCCTCTGTCTTTTAGATTTGTTTGTTATGTGGACTGGAATATTGTGCGTCGGTATACTTAACTCTGATGAGGTCCGAAGTCATTCCTGAGACTGCGAGGATGTGGATGTTCTATTCTATTGTTAATTGCCTTTTCCTCTTTTCCATTTTTATAGTAACACACTACTTTCTGCAGTACAATACTGTTCAAATAATTGTCACAACGGTATGGTACCAAAGTGTGTTCCAACCCTAATCCAACAAAGTGGAAGTGCTGCTGGGTCTTCTTCTTGGTGATTATCCACAGGTGCTCTCTGGAAACTTGTGGTGTGTCTGGTTGTTTAGAGTCAAAAAAAAAAAAAAAAAAAAAAATCTGCATTCGCATGCTAGGCACACTGTAGGATTTGTGTAAAAATAAAATGTCTTTATTAATTCATGGCATTTTTTAAAAATACAGTCAACGTGTTGCAACCTCTGGTCTTCATCAGGGCTTTTTTCACTAGTGAGTTGCACACCTTCATACAATCACTTTGATGACCTGAAGGAGGGAGGTGTGAGGGGAAAGAAAAGAGAGAAACAAAAAAAAACATGCATACAGACAAACATATACATTTGCACACATATACACACACGCACACAAATAATAATAATAAAATAAATAAATTAATTAATTTAAAAAAATAAAAAATGAAAAAGAAAAAATAATAATGAAAAAAATATATTAAAAAAAATAAATCAACAAAAAAAACAAAGAAGTATATTTAAAAAAAAAAAAAAAAATATATATATATATATATATATATATATATATATATATATATATATATATATATATATATATATATATATATATATATATACACACAAATACACATTGAGGTTTTCCTTTAAATAGTACTGTTCCGTTCCATGTGACGTCAGCCCGCTTAGCTCAGTCGGTAGAGAATCACACTCGTAATCTCAAGGTTGCTGGTTCGAGCCCCACGTTGGGCGCAAACATTTGGAGGGAGGTGGATTGTTCATGTTCAAAATTCCACTAAGTGCTGTGAGAAATGCCACATCGGTAGGTATAGCTTTAACAAAACATTACTATAAACAAAGCAGTCGTCCCTGGGTGAGTTCGAACCACCAACCTTTCAGTTAACAGCCGAACTGCGCCACAGAGACACACATGCCCATATATGGCCGTACAGAACCCTCATGAAATTACTTCCGGTGCTGCGCAGAACCAATTGAGGTTTTCCTTTAAATAGCAGTGTTCCGTTCCATGTGACGTCAGCCCGGTTAGCTCAGTCGGTAGAGAATCAGACTCATAATCG